>NC_056731.1:520942443-521124943 GCF_019279795.1 Protopterus annectens
TAATATTCCTTCCACACAGTTAAAATCAATTTAAATACTGTATTTTTTGAAAAAAAAAAGAGCAGATAAAGGTACTTAAATTCTCTTATACGTCCAGTTGAATATAGCAAGTTCTTAGCCGGCCAAAGCTGAGGTTTTAAGCAGAAAATATTTCACACTGTACCACTTAAATAGGCAAGGACAGGAAATCAAAGAATGCGACTACCCCACACCTGTAATTACTAGCAAATAACAAAATTCAGCAAACACTGACTAACTTCCAGTTCAGCTAATATTCCTTCCACACAGTTAAAATCAATTTAAATACTGTATTTTTTGAAAAAAAGGAGCAGATAAAGGTACTTAAATTCTCTTATACGTCCAGTTGAATATAGCAAGTTCTTAGCCGGCCAAAGCTGAGGTTTTTAAGCAGAAAATATTTCACACTGTACCACTTAAATAGGCAAGGACAGGAAATCAAAGAATGTGACTACCCCCACACCTGTAATTACTAGCAAATAACAAAATTCAGCAAACACTGACTAACTTCCAGTTCAGCTAATATTCCTTCCACACAGTTAAAATCAATTTAAATACTGTATTTTTTTTTAAAAAAAGAGCAGATAAAGGTACTTAAATTCTCTTATATGTCCAGTTGAATATAGCAAGTTCTTAGCCTGCCAAAGCTGAGGTTTTTAAGCAGAAAATATTTCACACTGTACCACTTAAATAGGCAAGGACAGGAAATCAAAGAATGTGACTACCCCCACACCTGTAATTACTAGCAAATAACAAAATTCAGCAAACACTGACTAACTTCCAGTTCAGCTAATATTCCTTCCACACAGTTAAAATCAATTTAAATACTGTATTTTTTTGAAAAAAAGAGCAGATAAAGGTACTTAAATTCTCTTATACGTCCAGTTGAATATAGCAAGTTCTTAGCCGGCCAAAGGTGAGGTTTTTAAGCAGAAAATATTTCACACTGTACCACTTAAATAGGCAAGGACAGGAAATCAAAGAATGTGACTACCCCCACACCTGTAATTACTAGCAAATAACAAAATTCAGCAAACACTGACTAACTTCTAGTTCAGCTAATATTCCTTCCACACAGTTAAAATCAATTTAAATACTGTATTTTTGAAAAAAAAGAGCAGATAAAGGTACTTAAATTCTCTTATACGTCCAGTTGAATATAGCAAGTTCTTAGCCGGCCAAAGCTGAGGGTTTAAGCAGAAAATATTTCACACTGTACCACTTAAATAGGCAAGGACAGGAAATCAAAGAATGTGACTACCCCACACCTGTAATTACTAGCAAATAACAAAATTCAGCAAACACTGACTAACTTCCAGTTCAGCTAATATTCCTTCCACACAGTTAAAATCAATTTAAATACTGTATTTTTTTGAAAAAAAGAGCAGATAAAGGTACTTAAATTCTCTTATATGTCCAGTTGAATATAGCAAGTTCTTAGCCGGCCAAAGCTGAGGTTTTTAAGCAGAAAATATTTCACACTGTACCACTTAAATAGGCAAGGACAGGAAATCAAAGAATGTGACTACCCCCACACCTGTAATTACTAGCAAATAACAAAATTCAGCAAACACTGACTAACTTCCAGTTCAGCTAATATTCCTTCCACACAGTTAAAATCAATTTAAATACTGCATTTTTTTGAAAAAAAAAAGAGCAGATAAAGGTACTTAAATTCTCTTATATGTCCAGTTGAATATAGCAAGTTCTTAGCCGGCCAAAGCTGAGGTTTTTATCAGAAAATATTTCACACTGTACCACTTAAATAGGCAAGGACAGGAAATCAAAGAATGTGACTACCCCCACACCTGTAACTACTAGCAAATAACAAAATTCAGCAAACACTGACTAACTTCCAGTTCAGCTAATATTCCTTCCACACAGTTAAAATCAATTTAAATACTGTATTTTTTGAAAAAAAAAGAGCAGATAAAGGTACTTAAATTCTCTTATACGTCCAGTTGAATATAGTAAGTTCTTAGCCGGCCAAAGCTGAGGTTTTTAAGTTGTTTTTAAAGATGTGATGTCAGCCTTTGTAGCTTCCTGCACACTAAGGTTGTTCCTTACTAGCAGACGAATACGTTTGTAGCTGGCATCCTCTAAAATATCTTCCCATTCCTTAGAAAGTGAATCATCCATACTTTTCCACATCGGTCTTTTGTTCAATCTACGTCCCTGGGGTAGTCTCTTCTTATCTATGCTTTGTTGTAAATAAATATGTTCCCAGTAGAGACCCTGCATGCATTTCAGTTGCTTTTCTAGTTTAGAAAATGTCTATGAATTCATATTTTCTGGGCCCATTCTTCCCTGTACATTTTCCGTATCCGTTTGTATCTGATCTGCTTCTGTATCATTCCAGATAGGTACAGTTAGTAAATCTTTTAGCCTGTCATTATCCATGTCTTAAAATGCTGGAATTCCACACCAATTCAGGGATCCTTTGACAGAACAAAAACCTTGGTCTCAGAAACCAAAGTACCAACAAAAAACAAGTAATCTCCGTGGAAGGCCAGGAACATTAGAAGTTTTGTTGAATTTAAACCTAGACCATGTGAGAAAAGCACTAAAATATATGAAACTAATTGTACATTTTGTATATTTATACAGCAAGGTGATAGTTTTTATTGCCCTTATTTAAAGAAGATCATTAAAACCAGTGCAGGGGGTGACTGTAACACTAAAAAAGTAATTTACAGGGCACAGTGCAATGAATGTGATGCATTCTATGTGGGCAAGACTGTAAATAAACTCAAGCGTAGGATTTCATGTCATCTGTCAGAAATCCGCTCTGGATGTAAAAATAATGCACTAGCCAAACACCTTTATCTTCATAAAAGACACAGGTTTTAAGTTCCAGATCCTGGATTGCATAGACATGGGTGACCTTGAAGGAGACATCCCGAATATTCTGGAGAAACATGAACTCATGTGGTAATTAAAGCTGTACTCTTTTAGGAAGCCTGGACTAAACTACTACTGTTCAATTAAAAGTGCACTGGAACTTAGAAAATTGCCACATTGTTTACATGACTAATTGTATTTTATTTTATTTTATTCTACAAATTGGTTTTAAATACCATTTTAAATAAGTTGAAATTTAAGTGTATATTTTGTTTACATCATCATACATACATTTTTTCTTATTTTTATTTTTTTTCTGGTTCTTTTTTCCACTTTATTCAAAATTATGTCTAATAACAATACTAACTAATTATACAATTATATAGGTTTTTAGGGTTCTTGTACACAGACCTGAAGAAGTCTAGAAGGACGAAAGCGATCTTTGTTAACAATAGGTTATGAAAATAGAAATTGATTTTTACATGCAAAATGTATATGTATATATTTATATTTATATTTATGATTGCCAAATGAACTAAGGTTGATATATTTCCAGCAATGTAGTATATTGTCTTGGATAAAATCACAGACTTAATAATCTACTTAATAATTTGGTTAAATAAGAGGTACCACATCATTATATAATGTTATTTAAAGTACATAAGGGTTATATATTATTATGACAGCTACTAAGTAGGGCAGGACCAGCTCGAATGTCACACTGATGGGGGAAGGGATGTGAATTTAACATGTGTTCTAATAACACTTTGTTTTACAGCACAATAAACCACTCCCATGCTTGATAAAAAGTATATATATATTTAGAAAGCTTGTGAGGAAATTATTACTCTATTTTTGTTTTACTTGGATCGCTTGTCTGTGTACTTAATAAAGGATTTTCGACTGGAAACAGACTGCCTGCCTTGCTTGGATTACTTTCGAATACTTAGCAATGCTGTACAATTATATATATTCTGTTATTACTTTTTGTTTTGTTTTGTTTTGACTTAAGACGAGTTTGTGTTCGCTACTTCTACTACTATTGTCTGATCTGATTAATATACAGTGATTAACTAGAAATATATGGACTGAAAATCTTCCACACAGAGAAGTTTCTTACACTGTTTTGTTTTTGGACCTACTACACTTTAGTGGGTTGTTTTGAGACTTTGGGGATACCACGGAGATTACTTGTTTTTTATATTCATCTATTACATACCATCAAGTTTCATTGGAGGTCAGACCTTAATGGTCACCAGGGGCCAGATTCATTAATGTCTATATTAAGTGCACATAATCTGTATTCAGCAACATCCCTACCATCTTTTTTCTGCTTTCTGGTCACTCAGCAAGATTACACTAAGTATACATGTACTCTGCACTTTGTGGTCACCTTTATGAATCTCCTCGATATTTAAGGTTGCAAGAATATCAGTAGGAGAACTAAAATTAGGTGGAAGAAGTAAGAATTATGTTTGTGTTATGTATTCACTCAGAACGGAGTACACTTAGTGGACACTTAGTTTAGGAGTTAATGAATCCCAGGGGAGGTCTAGATTTGTCATGAAAAACAATGGCAGCAGACAGTTGATCTCCATTACAGATTGGCCCCTAGAAGCCCCAGACTCTGAAAACACAGAGTTTACTAGCATTTCTGATAGAATCCAACCATTGATCATCACTTTAGGAATCTTATTTTCTCTGCATGTAATGTACGAGCAAATGAAATGAAGTCAGTCATTTATTTTAACTCATAAAATTATACATTTTTTCAGCCCATTGGAATAACCCAGATGACAAAATAATTAATGAAATAAATATGCTGAAGGGAAACATTGCTCACAAATAGGTCTGCTTGACTGATAACATTAACCTGTTATTAAATCACCACTTTTGGAAACACATGTAGTTAATTTTTATAAAACACTGTGAAGCAACTACCTGCAAAAAAAATATTCGCTGATTTTCCACAGATGTCACATCATCAGGGCAGACAATGAACTGAATCAAGAAAATAAATGGAATACAAATATATGTATACCAAATATACATAAAATTATCTTTAGCATGTATGCGTTCACATATGCATGCATACACACATGTGCGTGTGTGTGTGTGTGTGTGTGTGTGTGTGTGTGTGTGTGTGAGTGTGTGTGCGCGTGTGTGTGTGTGTGTGTGTGTGTGTGTGTGTGTGTGTGTGTGTGTGTGTGTGCATGTGTGCGCACGCATATGCGTGTGCCTGTCTGTGTTTGCATGTATACTATAAGTGCATGCATGTAGTTATGTGCTGAGGGGAAAACTTGAAAAATCATGTAGCCTAGTTGAGTGTTAAGCAAATTCTATTCTTGTTACCCACAATTTAATTTCTCCAAAATGATTCTGGTGGAGATGCTTAATGAGTTGGCAATTACATTAATAGTCTGCAAATTAAGAATTGTATAACAGTTTTAAATATAACAGTGTGATATTTTAATGAAGCAGTGTGCGTAATATTCTTTTCCATGAACTGTTGTTAAATCAGGTGAATGAAAAGGCTACCTATAAAGAATGTGCATGTACTTCAATAATTATTTGAACTATGCTAAAGACGTTATTTTTTTTGGGAGAATAAACGGCAGAAATAACAGCTTCTTTGGCTATTATTATAATGTAATTTAGTTGTGAAGTCAAACCTTCTTTCTAAACAGGATTTGTCTTTCAAATATTATTCCCCCATGTATCACACAGCATATAAGAATAGCTTTTAATTATTTCAAATTGGATTATTGTCAGATTGGTTTAAAATATTTCATATATCTTGTTTAGCTTTGGCAGTAACTTTTCTCTCATTTTCAACTATAATTCTGACTCAGGAAACAAGACTTGTACTGGTGCTGACAGCATCAAACACCAAAGTAATTTTAAACTGCACACATCTGAGTTTTCTGTAATGAGGATTGTCACATGTAGACATGTTTTATAATGTTCACTTTATATATTTAAAACCCAGCAGAGGCATTAGCAGTTAGCTGTCTTCACTGAATATTTTGATGATGGGTGTTTGATTCATATAGAGTGAATGGTCCTTGGAGAGATTTATAAATCATTTTAGAATTATAATCTGGAATGCTGCCAAGCCCTGTTAGTGAACACTGCAATTGCAGTATTCCAGTGTCTGCTCACCATCACCAGTTTATAAATAACCAAATGTGATACTTCCAGAATAGCATATTTCATGTGTTCATGCTTTCAAATAACAACCCACAGTCACTTTCTGCTAAACAATGGAGACTGTATATGATTTCCTAGAACAGTAAATGACCCAGCAGCTCTGCAACAAAAGGGCAATTAGCTGTGGTTAAGTATCCAAAAAACACCGTATATGTTAAAGTGTAGTGCTATCTAAAACCTCACGCAGTTTTCCATACTAAAAAAATTTATTCATAACATTCTTTAATTGACTTTACAAAATACAATATATATAATTATAAAAGAAACAGTGAAAACAGAGCAACCATGATCAATTTTAATGCATTATAAAAAGTACTTTGTAGTCATTGATATGCAACTTTTCACTTAAAGCATGAAGCTTGTTAAAACTGATGAGTAAAACTGCAATGAAATTCAGCCTATTTCCCAATAACTATCACTTTGTTAAACAATTTATGCAATTTCATATGAAACTGATGAATCACAGACAGATCAACTTTTTAATAGCATAAATATGTAAGATACAAGTGTGGAAACAACTGTTCTGATGTAAAAGGATTTTGTAACTTCAGTGTAGACATCTGAATGTACAATCCCAAAGAGTCAAAATTTAATGTCCCGTTAGGAGGGCAAGGTTATTCTCAATGCCCATGCAATGCTATTTATTATCTTGAATTAATAGGGCTTGAAGGCAGTACCATAAGAGATTTAAATAATCTGTACCTAACACCTGAGAGTGCCAGCTTTAATCCTTCTGGGAGATACTTTTCTGGTATCAAACAGTTTGGCTTATATGACACTGATATAGAAGTTTAACAAATGCAAACATAGAGTAAGGGTTATCTACTATCATGTATACAGCTAAGACAATTATCTGATTCCTCCAGTGTATTCTTATCATCTAGTTGCACATTCCATTTAATAAAACGGACAGACACCAATGAAGCTGCATTCCCTTCCTGCTCAGGCAGCTTGCACAGTAAGGGTTCTTCTTTTGTTTTTATTAATGTAGGATCTAGCCAGATTACAGCTTTAATAAAAAAGCTTCTCCTTTCTTGAAAATAAATTTTCTAGGTTGAAAGAATTGCCACCATTATCAATGGTTTCCTTTTCGTACCAAAACCAAAGCCGTCTCAGATCCCAAATTGTGAATAAGGGTGTGTACAGGAAGGGGTGGGAGTTGTTGGACTTCTGATATATAACTCCCTAAGATAGTACTAGACCAACACAGTTTTACCATGCCCCCCCCCCCCCAAGTCCAGTGCAGCAAATCCTCCTTGCCTTGTTGGAATATACATTTTCCCTATAAACTTGCCTTCCCAAATAAAACTAAAGATTGACTTTTGGGCTTTTTTAACTTGCAGAGTGAATACTAAATGTGACTGGAGTTTTAGTATAAATACAATTTTCAGAAGAAAACTAAAAGCAAAATCACTAATTCCAGGTAGCCTCAACTCCAAGCACACACACACTTTATTGAAGAACAATACACCAAAGTTTCATCTCTTAGGAATACGTCATAATCTGAAGTTTTTGGGTTTTGTTCTTAATTTGATATTTTCTGATTCCAGATCAGGAGTGTACTCATGCTTTGTGTTTTGTTGTACAATTTTCAGAAGAATAAACATCAAGACTGACTGAATTCTAATTAGAAAATTTGAGTGAAACTGCTGCTATCTGAAAGTGGTCAGCTGTATAGATTCAAAGATTGGAAGGAAGTTGTCTTCTGGTCATTTACATGTATCCACATTTAATTTAATCTCTAAATAGATCACTTCAGGGGGTGCTTTGATTGCACATTGAGAGAAAAGGTGGTCTCCTCTTTAAATGTAGTCCCACAATGCAGGGACATCGGGAGGAGTACGCACTGTACTGATTTCAGTACAACTTCTTTAGAAGAGGGGGTAGCTGGGGTAGCTTTTTTAATTAATGAAAATTTCCGATTGACCCCCTTTATTCCCAATTATTTCCCGGCCTTTTTAAAAAAAAATTTCCATGGCAATTTCCACTGATTTCATCACGTATGTGATGATGTCAGCATCATGAGCAGCCTGTCAGAATTCAACTCGAGGGGTGTGACTGCTGAATCACTGGATTGTGTTTATGTTTGGGTAGCAGCAACGTGTGTCTCGGATGTCAGGTGCAGCAGCTATCCTAAAGGTAAGTGCAGAGCAGCACAGACTATGGGTATCATCTAGTTTTATGTAGTGTTGTCAGTTTTATTTTTCTATATTAGTGTTGACATTGATATTTGGTTGCTTTCACTTGCCTTTAAAGCATATTTATTGTTGCCAGCTGTATTTACTCTTATTGTGCTTCCAGTTGTTTAGCAATGCTAACGTAATGCCTGATCATGGCAGTTGTTATCTTTTGTTCGAGCATTAAATTTGTATGCATTTCGGTATTTTTAGATGTCAGAAATTGATTGGTCAATTCTGCCTTAAATCCGGTGATGGAATATTTTTAGTGCTTTACTTTTGGAGGGATTTGCTCTGTCTATGGGTATTCAGGCTTAATGGCCCCTATGCAGATGTTGTGTGACTTTATTGAAAGGCTGCATTCATGGTTTAGTACATACAGTCTACAAATATGATGGCTTCTGGACTGGTGGTTAAGTTTTCATGTTACAAAGGTTTCAATATTTACTATACTGTCATGATAGGTTTATTATGCCCGGATATGCTTTTGAGTGTTTAACGTTTTGCAGTATTCTAGAGCTATGGTTACCAACCAATTGTTTTAGCAGTGTGTGATTGGTCAGATTTATGTATTTTAAGCTGTGATTGGGTACAGTTTTTACAATTATAAATGTAGCCGCGTAAGTTACAGTTTGTGAATATGGTACTTACGTATTATCACAACCAGATTTTCGCGGTTGCGGTAATACTTTTGTTGGCCCAAAAATGGATTGTGGGACTAAAAGTAAGGCAGAATTTGATGTTTTCTTTGGGTACAACATAGTTTGTCCCAAATTAGTAGCGTAAATTAATGGAGAAATGTGAAAATTGCTTTGCGTACATCAAAATTGGCTGCACTGCTGCCTTAGTGTAGAAGTGAATTGAGGACGCATGGGAAATGCTCGTTCATTTTTACTGTGTGATGGATTACTACGAAATTGGATACTAAACTTTTTCCTGAGACGAAGAAATCTGGAGCAACACATTTTTTTGGTAAATAACTAGTTTTATTTGACATACTGTAGGAAATAATTGAAGTTAAAGGTAATAGCAATCTAAACAATCAAACAGAGATGAAGGTCTTGACGATGGAGGCTAAAGTTACGAAGAGCATTCTTGTAGTATTTGACAGAAACTGATTTTTTTGTGGGGGATAGCAGTTATTGTTGCAATGTTTTGTGGATGTTTTGCATTGTATTCATGTGGATGTCTTCCAGATGTTTTTGAGCAACATATCTGTAAATATTGTATTGCTGATTAAGGAAGCATACTTGTAGATGGTTCACTTGCTGGGTTACACTTTTTGTATGGAGAGAAATTGTTTGCTATTGCTGTCAAAATTGCATCAAATAAGTCTTTCTTTAGTGCAAGCTGTGTTTCACGCCAGATATATTCAATTAGGTAGGAGTCCAAATGGTGTCTTGCAGTGCGTCTCTGTTTTTTGTTTCTCCACTTAACAGATCCCCACATTCTCTCTATGTGTTGTGTATGCACTCCTGTGTTTGGATCTACAAAGATGTAGCTATGGTTTACTTTTTCATGACTGAAACCAGCTTCTTCTAGTTGTTGAGTTTGATATGCCCGCCATGAATGTGAATAAATAGTAGTGCCCTGTTTAATGTATTCTTTGATTTTATTAAATAATGTTGCAGCTGTTCTATCAGGAACTTTTACAAGAAAAGTCTCTCTTGTCTCCCTACATATCCCTCCAAATACCCACTGTTGAGGGAGAATACGGCCAGCATTACTTTTATGTCTAGTAAAAAGAGTCTCGTCTATTTCCACAATACACCATGGCCCTCCGATTTATTTCTTGTCCTTTTTCTCCATTTCTAAGACACAGACATCGCGTAATTAGTTACTCTAGTCTATGACTGTCTTGTCAGCCATGTCCAGTTCTTACTGACAGAAACTTATAGATGTCATCTGCTTTGCCCAACAATAAATGAAGCGGATAGCGGTGGTAAAATTAATTCTACTTCCTTCAAGGAAATTACTCACTCGAACTCCTACGTGTTGGCAACATTTTTCTGTATTGCATTTCCAAAAAATCTGCTTCCCATAGTATAATGTCATTGAATGTCCGGAACAGCATTCTTTACTTGTTGATATAATGTCATATTGCTGGAAAAGTGCTATTGACTCCTTTTCTGTCTTAGGTAGATCCCACAAATGCATTGTATTTATAAAGGTTGTTTTTTGGGGTTAGTTCACTACCACTGAATATCTACATAGACCGTCTTTACTAATCTGAAGTATAACTTTGACAACATTTACAGGCTCGCGGCTGGGGATATGGAACGTGTATTACACATAGCGGCTGTGTAAAATGTATTTACAGTGACAAGATGTTGGAAAACAGCATAGCTTGAAAGAAGCTCTCATTCCTTTAAATTTACAATGTTTTTGCTACCTAAACAATGTTTTTAGATGAAAACATCAAAGGGGGCGTAATATACAAGATTATATTGTACACAGTAGATTTAATAGATCTAAGGAATTAATGATACATAATATGAAGAATTTGGGTACAAATGCTTGTGGCAAATGTTCTATCTGCCAGTATGTGATGCCTATGTTTCAATATATTAATGGAAAAAAATTCCAAACACAGGAACATTTTTCTTGTATGACTAGGGGCATTATATATGCAATAAAATGTTCTTGCAGTTGCTATTACATAGGTGAAAGCAAGAGAAGTTTGGCGGAAAGAATTAAAGAACATGTTAGGGACATAAAAAATAAAAAAATAATTAGCCCTATAGCGGAACATTTTAATACATTTCACAAAGGTGAATTTGATAGTTTACAAGTAACAGTATTAGAATATATTCCTGCATATTTTTTAAATGAAGATTCATTGAAATATTTATTAAGAAAAAAATAATCAGTTTTTATTATGAAATATAATACTTTACAACCGACTGGATTAAATAAAGAATGTCACTGGCAGAGTTTTATTTGATGTTTGTCTATGCAACTTTATAATGATGTGTATTCTGCTTTAAAAATGTTTAGGGTAGTTAATTGATTAATTAGTTTTAAAATGGTTATAACATAGCATGCTCAGAGTGAGCATTTTACTCTGTAAAGGCTGATGTGGCCGAGGCGCTAGGAGTTTTATTTGGAAGTTAACATTGTGCTGTTTTTTACTGCTTCAACGCTGTGAAATTAAAACAGATTTTTATCTGTGTGCCAGAAGTGCTTATTGGTGAAACAGAAATCGTACTTTTACTTTTGTATTCCAGTGGAATTTTTTTGACTTCTATTTGGAACGGGTGCTGCTGGCTTTTTGGTTGTGGTATTACAATTTTCTTCTTGAGTGGTTACAAAATGTTTTTAGATGAAGTTGACATTGTCAGTGTGATTTTGCATACATTTCTTTTTACATTTCCGCATTGGGAAGCAAGCGCTATTATTACGAAAATCTGGTTGCGATAATACGTAAGTACCGTGAATATATTTTTTGTTGTTATATGGCTTGTAGTAATTAGTTGCTTAGGAGCTTATGTTCAAGCTGTTTGATGTTTTGGTTCTACTTCTACGCATCGTAGGCTAAGTTTTTAATTATGACATTTTATTCTTTATTGTGAGTTTTTATCCAATAAGTAATTGTTGTAGTAGATTTTAACCAATCAGCTATCTTTGATTATGATCTGTTGCTTTGATATTACTATTGTAAATAGACAGCCTTGAGTGAGTTCACTTAGCGTGAGTTTTTGATCTTTTTACATATGTTACTGCATTGGTTTCATCTTTTAAGGGCTCTATAAGTTCTTAACATATGGATCGATTTTACTCTTCTAAAGTATAAGGCCATTTATACTTTTAATGGCTAGGTTCACCTAAACTGGATAAGATATTTAATGGTGATTTTAATGGACAGACTGCAGCAGGGCACCAGGCTTACTTACTACTGTGTGTGTGACTGTAAATATTTGAATTGAAGTGTGTCTGAGTATTTGATTTGCAGGGTCTGCTTGTACTGTGTGCGACTATTTGATTTGCAGGTCTGTTCTGCTTTTTAGTTTGATTTACCACGTACCACACATTTGAATTATCAGTTCCGTTCAGTAGTTCACTACTTGACTCAGTGGAGAGGGTGTGTGTGCGTGCAACTATTTGATTTACAGGTCTGTTCTGATTTACTACTTAAACTCTGCATCTTATTCAATTACTACATTCTGCTTTATTACTTAAACTCTGCATGTGAATTATTCAGTTCATTGGGGACAGCAGGGCACCAGGTCCACTTATGACTGTGTGTAAGTATTTAATTTGCAGGTTCTGAAGTGTCTGAGTATTTGAATTGCAGCCGGTTCTGCTTTAAATTTGTACTGTGTGTGCGACTATTTGATTTGCAGGTCCATTCTGCTTTACAATTTCATTACCAAATTTAAATGATCAGGTCCATTCACTACTTGACCTGGGGGGGGGGGTGCGACTATTTGACTTGCAGGTCCATTCTGCTTTACTACTTAAACAGCCCAAATGTAATCTTCATCCACCACTGGCCAGATGCTGAGATACATTTTCTTTGAATGTGGGTTTCAATGCTGTTTCAATGAATGTGAGTTTCAAGGGCAGAGAAGCTTTAATGCTAAGTCTAGTTTCATTGTGAGACTGCATTGCTTTCTTTAGCAGATATTTATCGGTGTTTGTGCTGTAAAATGTAAAGTAAAACTTTTCTGGCAAATCATTTAGGAATGAAGTCACTAAATAATGACAGACATTAAGTTTCAGATGTCATAACCTTCAGAAAAATGCATGCTAAAGCAAGACCTGTCATTCTATCAACTGTCTTAAGTTTATACAAAATCAATTTTTAGTACTGTTTGTATGTTCCCCCAATATATTTGGCCTTGCCCAGATTTCCTGCATTAAGAGGTTGAGAGGTATGTGCAAATAAATCGCTTTATAGAATTAGGAATATCCAAACCTCTCCACTGTCCCCAATTTTGCCTCAAAATGTTGCTCTCCCCCTAATAATCCCTCAGCAAAATAGCAGTTTTGGAAGAAAACGTGGAGGGTTTACAATTATAAATAACTGTAATGATCAGAGTTATACATTACTTTTATTTCAGAAATGCATGTAGATTCTCTAATTTTGTCAGCTGCTCAAGTTAACAGTGCTAATATTAAAAAGGTGTCCCTTCTTTGATAGGTTCCCAGTTGTATTGTGTGGCAATTTTATATTTTTGCATCAAATTTTTGGTCCGTTTTTCATAAAATTGTGTTTTTCTGGCAAATTAGTGGCAAATCATTAAGGACTGAAGTTAGAAAATAATGGCAGACATTTGAGTTTCAGATTTCATACCTTTCAGAAAATTCATACTAATGCAAGACCTACTACTATTCTACTATCTTTCTAAGTTTATAAGAGCAATATTTAAAAAATGTCCCTATTTTTGAGCCTTTGCCTCAGTTTTATTTATGGGTTTGTTGCTCTAAGAGGTTGAGAGGTATTGTGTATGTGTGTGTGTGTGTGTGTGTGTGTGTGTGTGTGTGTGTGTGTGTGTGTGTGTGCGTGCGTGCGTGCGTGTGTGTGTGTGTGTGTGTGTGTGTGTGTGTGTGTGTGTGTGTGTGTGTGTGTGTGCAAGAGGTAGGTAGCATACCTCTCAACTGTCCAAATTTTGCAGAATGTCCAGATTTTTGTCCCATATTTTTTGTCTGTTCCTCATAAATTTTGTGATTTTCTAGAAAATCATTGAAGGCTGAAGTTACTAAATAATGACAGACATCTGTGTTTCAGAATTCATGTCCTTTAGAAAAATTCATACTAGCACAAATCCTGCTATTCTAGCAACTTTCTAAGTTCACGGGAGCATTATTTAATATCTGTCCCTGTTTATTTTAGGCTTTGTCCATATTTCTTGCACTAAGAGGTAGGTAGGGTTGTGTGTGTGAGTGAAACACCCTAGTTAGAGGTAGCAGGTGGTTAGGAATTTACTCAACCTCAAAACCTGTACTTTAGTTACAGAAAACAAAAGCATGAATCCTCTACCCCAACTACCATGCTGCATTTTTCAAAGAATTGACTTTCAGGTTCATTTTCAACGAACCGAGTTTGAATGAATCTATATTATATTATATTACTGAAGAGGCATTACAGCAAATGCTCTTCATCGACACTAAAAGAGCGAACCGTGAATTACGAGAATGGCCGTAGCTTGGCTGGGTGGGGGGGGGGTAGCAGTTTGAGAGCTGTGAGTAAAAATTTGAAAATCCTAGCTACACCCCTGCCACAATGGAGAGTAGACTGATTTTTCCTAATTTAACTCAAAGCCAGTGCATAGAGGCAGGGAGTTTACTACTGCTACTAGGATAACAGACACCTAAATAGAAGGGTTGTCAAGCAATACTGTCTAATTATCTGAGAACCAGGTAGTAAGTGGAGCATTACCCTTTCCAACTGGGATGCAAAAAAAAAAAAAACATCATAATTGTAAGCCAAATATCTACCAATAAAAGGCACTGCTAAAATAAATACTGATGGGAAAGCATGGACAATCTTGACTTTTACTTTTAATTAGTGGAACTGCTTTAGATATGGCCCAATTTGTTTGTTTATTTTAAGAATGCAAACTATTAAATTGCAATGATCTTCAACTGTTCCATCTTTCACACTAAAAAGTGTAGGGATAACAATAGAAGTTAAACACCTTATATCAATGATAGGTTCTGATTTGTACAGAGGGGTTTTAATGCAGCAGTTGAATGCATTTAATACATTGAGAGGGAACTGGTAATAATACTTCTTACAAATAGGACGATAGGATGTTATCAAATGCTTTATACCTATAGAAAGTTTACAAACATATATGCCCACTATCCCAACAAACACATCAAGCACATACAGGGAGTAAATAATGACTTGCTATTAATTTTAGGTCAAAGTATTTCCTCTGTCCATCCAATGACTTTGTGTCAGATTGTACACATTTAAAAGCACAGATGAAGTATTTCATGTAGTATGTCATGTAGTGTATTATGTAGTATGTAAATCAATCAGTATATCATTGTGTGTATCATATAGTATATCATGTAGAATGTTATGTACTATATTATGTAGTGCATCTTGTAGTGTATCATGTAGTATGTCATGTAGTATATCATGTAGTATACCATGTAGAATGTCATGTAGTGTATCATATAGTGTATCAGGCAGCATATCATGTAGTGTATCATATAGTTTATCAGGCAGCATATCATGTAGTGTACATGTAGTGTGATCAGTAGAAGGAACAAGATGATGAATATAGGCCTACTAGAAAGGAAATAAATAAAACTGTCAAAGAAGTGGAATAATAAATGGGGGAACTGAATAAAGCCTACACTGTCTTTTTTACCATGTAGGCATCATGCCGCACTGCTTACATGAAATAAAGTAGGTTTTAGATTCAGTAAGCACTGCTGGGCAGTGCGCATGCATGTGCCAACACGGGAAGTTCTGTGGCATGCAAATCACTTCATATGCAGGTGAAAATCATGTAAATGAGGCAGGTAGAGTGATCCAGCAAGCAGATAGGCAGATCTGCAGACCCTGTGTCAGTGTCCATAGTTAGAAATGTAGACAGACAAAAGGGGCTGTAAAAATGTAGGTAGATGGACAGAAATGGCATACCACATACAGATATGAGTGAAACTATCCTCTGTGTGTCTGAAAAAATAAAGGAAATGTTAAATTAATGTTTTTTTTAACAATCTGGGCATGTTTGAGCAGCCAGTTGCAGTGTGCAAACATTCTTTATAAAAAAATTTAAAAAATTGGAAAAAACAAAATTAGTATTATGCGACAGCAATGTATTACAGGACCCTGCGTGGAGTATCTACAATTGTGAATTGGTGCTGTTGTTAACATGGTAGGGCTATGAAGCATGTAGTTTCCAGGTTGTTTGCAGGAAACCCAATGCAAATGAGGTGGAGTTACTGAATAGCATAAAGGGGTAGTCAAGTCCGCATATCCCCTCTATGTATGCAGAGAACTATGTTCGTGTTTACAGAGAAGGTAGCTGACAGCAAGGGAGGGTTTGTCCAATGACTTTTAAGATTATTTCAACTTAGCTGTGCCTGTTTGCATGGCATGTCACTGTGCTGAGCATATACTTGCAGGGGGCATGTGTGCATTAACTTCTAAGCTTAGTTTACACATGGGGCATGTGTTTTCACAGCTTGCCACAGTGCTGAGTGTATCTAAAAGGCCAATGACATATTAATCAGTCTTTATCACTGTTTAACTTAAACTAGGGCCATTAAATGTTGTTAATGATATATTAGGCAGGTGGAATGCATCATAGGTAGCCAATCACACAGTCAGCACCTACAGCATACACCCTGCAATCTGATTTTTTCCCCCATACTCTGCACCATTGGAGTACAGAATTGGGAATTTTAACTGAGAGAATGCTACAGGCTGCTGCAGGTCTGCTACATCTGTATGTGCTAGATGCTGAAGTCAATGCTGGTGCTGCTGACAATAGGCCTAGACTGAGAAGGAGAAGAGTGTTCAGGCCCAGGGTAACCTTCCAGGAGCTACATGAGCTGGAGATGGTAGAGTGCTACAGGGTGGACAGGGACATACTACAAGAACTCACTGAGCTCTGCTGCCCTCAACTCAGACCCAGAGCCAACAGAGGGGAACCCCATCCCAGTGGCAACAAAGGTATGTGTAGCCCTTAGGATACCAGCTACAGGTACTTTCCAAAGACCAACTGGGGACATGATAGGGATCTCACAGGCATCAGCATCCAGGGTACTTCACCAGTTTCTAGATGCCATGCTACCACATGTCAGTGAGCACATTTCTTTTCCCCTCACCCCTGAAGTGAGGGCCAGCAATATACAACACTTCTACCATGTAGCACACTACCCTGAGGTACTGGGTGCCATAAATTGCACTCATGTACACAGCAAGGCACCACCCAGTGAGGAGGGTAGAATTTATGTCAATCATAATGGGTACTGCTTGATCAACTGCCAAGTCATGTGCAATGCACAGGGGATTATCAAGAATGTGTGTGTGCTGGCAGCACTGGCATTTATCATGACTTCCATATCTGGCATGCATCATAGCTGTACCAGATGTCTGCTAGGGGGGACATCCCACATGGCCATTTACTGGGAGATGCTGACAACACACTGGAACCGTGGATGATGACACTCATCAGAAATGCACACACACGCATGGAAGAATGCCATAATAAGGCACACACACAAACTAGGAACATCATAGAGCATGTGTTTGGGCTTCTGAAGTTATGGTTCCAGTGCCTTGATATATCTGGAGGACCTTTGCAGTATACTCCATCCACATGTGCACAGATATTCACAGTATGTTCTCTGCTACACAATATGATGCTGCGGAAACAGCTGCAGCAGGATCAGCAAAGGGATGGGATACACAGCCTCCCACCAGTACCTAGGTTACCACAACCACACTCACAGGAGGTCTTGTTGGAGGAACCCCCTGATGATGTCCCTGTAGGCAGATGTAGGCATGCCCAGTATGCCCTGGCATTAGCTAAGAGACAACGCATAGCACATTCACTGACAACCTAGGGCCCCAGGGACTGACACCTTACTCCTACTCACATACATATATTAAAATAGCTGATGTCAGGCAACCAACACAACCTGTACATGTCCATGTATTGGCTGTGTACTTACTGCTTGCATCACACAGAGTCAGCCCTGAACTACAGTTCTGTCAACTGCTGTATTCGCAAGGTAAGTCTCTAACCTAGACATTACTTGTAAGGATAACTATAATATGGCATTGTATGTATGAATCTGCTGCATTATTCAAGGAAATATAATTGGCTATGTGGACAGAAGTAACATCCACATGGACTACAGATACCCAGTCCAATAGTATGTGTTCCCTAATAATTACTAGGCCTAATGTTTGGAATATTCGCTACATCAGTCAAGGGAGATGTGAAACAGTGGGGTCACATGATTTCCCAGCAAATCATGTGCTGTTGTTCCCCCACCCCCAACACAGCATTGTATGATGAATTCCTTCTCTCCATCTGGCAGCCTGTGTGGCTAAGTGGACTAGGGAAGTTAACATGGGTGATAGTGTTGATGGTTCTAATCTGGAAGTATTCGCATCTTTTGCATGTGAGGTATTATTATGTTGGAGTTTTTACATACTGTCATACCTCTCGACCTCTTAGTTCAAGAACTCTGGAGAATGCCAGAAAGAATGGGGGGACAAAGGCCCAAAAATATGGACAGAATTTAAATATTGTGCCTATAAACCTAGAAAGTTGCTAGAATAAAAGGTTTTGCATTATTGCATATTTTCTTAAGGAAGGATATACAGTCTGAAACTGAAATGTTTGTCTTTATTTAGTATTATTTAGTGACTTCAATATTCAATAATTTACCGGAAAATCAAAAATGTATGAGGAATAGACCAAAAATATGAATCAAAAATCTGGACATGCTGTGAAAATCTGTACAGTTGAGAGGTACGCAGACTGCCAGTCTGTGTGTGGTGTAACATTATGAACCTCAGTCACATATTAAGTGCAACAGACAGTTGGAGAATGCCATGGACATTTTGAGTGAGGTGCAGTACTGCAGAAACAGGGGCAAATGTTAATGTCTGTAACACGCAAAATGCCAGACGGGAGTACAGTAGTTGTGGCCTGGAGTCACTTTATATGTACTGACAATCCCACTGAATATGCCCATACACTTAGGTAAAATGAGTGCAGTTCTGTTGCCTCTTCATCAAAATGGCCTGTTCTGTATAAATATGTCTATACATACAGACATATACATATACATATACATATCTGTCTGTCACTAACTGTTTCTCAGATACATAGTATATCTATCGCTATGTAGTGTCAAATAGATATATACTGATGTATATAGCTATATATATTAAAACTATACATAGACTCTACCCATATATCTACATAACAGATATACACATCATACAGACACACAGCTACAGTTATAAGTATATATACATATATATATGTATATATATATATATATATATATATATATATATATATATATATATATATATATATATATATATAAATATGTGTGTGGATGTCTGTATTGTCCAACATACCCTAATAATGGTATGATTAGATCTGCACTACCTTTACAGTTGCTCAAAGAATGCAAACTAAGGGTGCAACAGTACATAATCTACTTATCTACAGACCCCCTGTGCCTGCTGGATGTCACCATGTAGACAGACACAGGTGAGCAAGTGGTGTAATGTATAATGTTCAAAATTCATGCATGGACAGGGCACATTGTTCCTGGCCATAGGTTTGCCTAACTGCAAGCAGCCACATATGACCGTATTGGTAACTGTTCATATATAGCTAGGGTAATAACAGTTATCTCACTGCTAGGATACTAGATGCAGATAACAGTATGAAGCAATATCACTCTGCAGGCAACAGATGCTGTTCAACACAAGCCTAGTTTGTGTAATCCACAAGCACTGTGCCTGCAATTACATATGCAAATACGTAACCTGTGGTGTGTGCAATAAGTACTGTATCTATAGCATGTAAGACTAGATAGTTAGGGGTTCTAGCACCACTCCATCCCACTGTGTGTGTGTGTGTGTGTGTGTGTGTGTGTGTGTGTGTGTGTGTGTGTGTGTGTGTATCCCCCTGCAAAACAACAGACATGCCCTCATGGGCTATCTACCTGCAATGGTTATGCACTTTTTGGCCTTGTAACCTGCTACTGGCTTCCAAACTGCCATTTTCTACAAGGTCTGATGATGTCATCCACCTTAAGACTACCAGCTGACAGGTGTAGTGTCAGACTTAAGCCATGGCATGTGCGGTAAGTACTGTGCTCTACAGGGTATAAGACTAGATAGGTTGGGGTTCTAATCTTTCTACAGCCCAGTTGGTGTGTGTGTGTGTGTGTGTGTGTGTGTGTGTGTGTGTGTGTGTGTGTGTGTGTGTGTGTGTGTGTGTGTGTGTGTGTGTGTGTGTGTGTGCATATATCCATATGGCATAAATACGATATTAGCAACACAAAAATATGTAGGATTTTGCAGTGTTTTATTTGTAGTGGATGATGTGGCCCTCTAAAGGATGGACCACAACAAGGCCTGCTTATGTCATCAAGCATATATGTCCTAAACTGATAGTACTAGCAGACATGAGTTGTGTTGGGTGCAACACTTACTGTGATCTGTAGTGTGTACCATTACATAAGTAAGTTTTCTCATCTACATACAGCCAACTTGTACTACATGTGTGCCTTGGTGTGTCCTGTATGCAGTAACTGGAAGTTGTGCTAGCCTCAATGTAGCTAGGTTTGTGTGTGAGCCTGTTAGCACATTTTACATCATGTTATGGAACCATAGGGCATTTGAACTTAACTAGCATAATGGCCATACAGCCCTCACAATCATAGACATCTTTATACTGGCATTGACAGGATCAGCACATATTGCCCCAGTTCAAGAGGGACACAGGCAGATGCCATGTGTTGAGATGACAGTTGCCCAGCCAATCATACAGATTGTATGTGCTGAGGTGCACTGAGGTGCTATGTGTGCCATTAGGCAGAGTTCCATTCCAAGGTTGTGTTTAAGTTTGCTAGACAAATCTTTCCCACAAGCATGTTATACTAACAACACATACAAGGTTAATGTCCTTACATTAAGTCATCCATCTACTATGCTTCCTACAGATAGGCAACATATGCAATCAAGCAGGGTCACACATTGCCCTGTATTCAAGGCACAGATCACCTCTGAGTAGTCTATATGCCACAGTCGACAATGCCACTCATTGCAGACGATCCCCATTGAACACATGCCGAAGACATGAACTGTCCTTGTGAGGGACCATACTGTTGTGTGCAATTGCCAGTACTGCTTGGAAAGGTACATCACCAAATGGCCATTGCATTCAGATATTGGCATGCTGAGAGAAGAGTACGTGAAGGTTATGGGTATGTCACTTACTGGTGACTGTGGCATCAGCTATGCCATATGACTCCTGCCATACCACTGTAGAGACATGGTGAGCTGAGGCACATTAGGTGTAAACCTGTGTGACCAGGTCGGTGTGTCCATTTCTTTCACCCCTGAGTATATACAGCACATGTTGCGACTGATGTGCTACTTACCAGGTACATAGGTCTAACTGCTGGAAATGATACTACATATATATATATATATATGCTTGGAGTTTATGGCCATTAGTATGTCAACAGGCATGTGTTCACAATACCTCTTGCAGGATAGTGACATACCACAGAGACTGTATGAGTGCTCACAATTTCCAGGCATCAGCCAACATCGTTAGCCACAGTCAGACAGTAAATGTGTGTATTGTGGTTAAATGGATTCTAAGCAGCAGATGACCTAGGACTGCACCCTGTTGAACACTGCTGCTAGCAGATTAGCTATTGGAAATGGATGCCTCTATGTTGCATATGTTTGCCAGCAATGGGCCACTTGATGACTCCTACAATGACAGTCTCGTGGATGCCCGAGTGAGTGCTTTGTAAATGTTGCCTGAGTGAGAGATATATTAAGATGGCTTGGCTCATTCTAGGGGGTTGCATGCCCTGATGTACCCTCACCCAGGTCCTTGGTCAGTACCTCGGAAATGTCCACCACGTGTAACAGTCATGCTCTCCCTGTCACACATCCAAGTTCTGTACAGTTAACTGTGTGTAGATCACATATATGTGTGCTGATCAGCTCCATGATGATTGCCCCTACAGGCATACAGATATGTATACTTAGCCAAAGCGGTCTATAGATATGTTGGTCAGTGGATGCACCACCTCTGTGCAAGGGTATAACAGTTGCCGTTGTCCACTCAGCCGGGGTGCAGCCAATAGTGTCGATATGATTGCAAGGGTTTCCCAATGGTGTTAGTAATTCTTGTCAGATCACATGTGGGATGCAGCTTGGAATTAGCATGTGCAATAGATGCTCTGTATCTGCCAATGAGAGGGAAGTTATGAACTGCTCTGTAAATATGGAAGTTATAGGATAGGTTGTAGGAATGTCATGTGTCACATGTGGTGGGGACAAGGGAGAGTAATTGATGCAGACAGTATGGGAGCACAGGCTAGGTAAGAGTATAGACCCATCATATGTGGCATCATGACATATGAGGTCACTGACATCTTGGCCTATCCTTTGAGGTCACACGTAATTACACTGTGCATTCTGGTTCTGCTTTGTGTGAGTGGTTACGTTTGTCACTTACCATGTCTACTTAACATCACAGCAACACTATGTGCTTCTGTTAGCTGAGGATGTAGTGCCTCTATGTTAGGGGGAGCACCCTCACCCCAACTGTCACACAGCACTTTCCACCTGTTATTGTAAAATCTGCTAATGGCAGTTGTCCACCCCTCAGATTTGCTGAGCCATGATGAGCCTGTGTCCATCCTGTCATGTACAGCCGAGTTCATTCAGTTGTAATGCTGCTGATATAATGCATGGGTGTAGAGCTCTGCATACTTGCCTGTTCCATCTGAAGGGAGAAGTGCAGTCACACTATGTCAGGCATCCCACAAGGGGGTAATAAATGGCTTTCTTGACATATATGTCTATATTGTCTGTAAGGGGGGTATGTGCTGGTAGTTCTATGGATACAGATCTGTGGCCAGATACCACCAGGGAGGACCTCACACTGAGGGAGCTGTACTGGTCACCCATAGTGGTAAACACATGATGCAATATGTTGGTTCCTCATGGGAGATGTTACAGCACTGCTGCAGGGCATTGTTGGCAAGGACCTGGACCATCCTTCAGCAAGTGAGCCATAGCATGAGTAAGCAACACAGCTTGTACATATTACAGTTCCCTGATGTGTATGTCTGTGGTCTGTACAGACACCTTGCATGACTCTCATCTTGCAACATGCTGGAAGTAACTGCAATGCTTGCTTACACAGAGAACAACCAGCATGTAGTGCCAAGCAGTGTCCCCAGATCTCTGAGTCATGTCACGTGAAATGCCATGATAGTAGTTAGTATGGATATAAGCACTAACACTGTCATACACTTACTGACACTGGACCAAACACTGTTACTTTTGCTCAAGGCCAGATCATGCATACCAGCTGTAACCAGAGGAGCCCAATGACTGTTACACTATGCAATGGATGTCGGATATATGTCTCACTCCACCAACCCTAACTTGGCAAGGTGTATGACAATATTAGGCCAGCAGGCCTTGCTGGAAACTGTGTACATCATGTACAGAGTGTTATCTCAGCTGATGGGTAGGCATGTCAATTACAGTCATACTCTGGGTAGAGAACATTGGGAGACCTACGCTGCAATGACACCAGTCACCAGTGGAGTTCACCATCCTCCATTATTGGTATACCCTGTCTACCTATTCCCTCTCTGCAGTCACAGCCACTGTCAGTGACCTGTGACTGATTACATTAGCAGGTGATTGCATATTGGGAGCTGTCACAGAATCCCACACAGAACCAACAGTTATTCAGGATGGCCCAAAACAGAGTCAGTTGTTCTCTGAACCACTGACAAAGACTAAATGCCAATGACTGCACAATTCTATCCTGTGGGAAATCATCCACCCCTGCAAAATATTGTAGTGTCCCCACATCAAACACAGTTGAGCCATTACACATGGAGTTATGGACACAGAGAGTAATGTAGCTTTTGACTTTCACTGGTCAGTAAGATGTGGGGACGCATTCAGTGTTGTACAACCTATACCGACAGATTTGGGATGTAAATCTCAGACTGTCACTGCTGTACTGAATGTGGTGGTCATCACACCTATCATTGTGTGCAATGGTACCCTTGCTATGTCACTACAGAGGCATATCATACAACTGTAGAAGCCACACAGGTTCCATGGTACACCAATACACATGTCCTATGGAGTCTGTGTCATGACTGTACATGTGCAGTCTGCCTACTAAATGTTTTGGAGGGGATGTATATGGATCCATGTAGGGAGATGTCAGATCCCACTGTGTACCTCCCATGTATCCATGACAGGACTAACACATGTCTCACCTGATCTACACTCCTACAATATCACTGTGGCATATATAGAACATGCTAGAGAGACAGGTGTGTAACACATACAGTACATCCTACATGAAACAGGCCCCCCATGCATGTGAAGCACACATCTGCTGTGACACATATCATGTTCAGGTCACAAAATGGGATGCAGAACATGACAATCATAACTGGTGTCAGGCAAATGTGTGTACTGGACACATGATGTTTGTAGATGGGTCATCTCTATCACCACAGCTTGCAGATGTGTGAGCTCCCAAAACCCTGGTGAGACTTATCAAGGGTAGTAGACCTGTTTACCCATTAGGGATGCATGAGTACACTGAATGCTGCCATTGTCCTTGTTAGCTTGTTATACACATATGAACCTATGGAGCCATGCACTTATAGCACGTATAGTGCTGTACCTTGAAATGAAGACATTTCTACTGTGCTGACATGCCATCCTGTGCTGCTTTATTACCGCTGTGTATCCATAGATTATCCCCACAGTTTCCTAAAAGAGAAACATAAACAGTTCCTTGACACGCCTGTCATTGTGTAATTATATAGTCATTACAACATCATACAACATAAGGTGCACAAAAGTATGCGGCATATTCATGACAAATGCCAGCATACAGTGTCTGTCATTAACCACTACAAGTGGCAAGGCAAAACACTGCATTACACAAGTACATGTTAAGTAATGTAGTCACTCTGTGCATCAGACACATAGCTTAATTTCCCTGCATCGATGGAGAGGATGATAGGGATGTGGCACAGGTAACATCACTTGCACAGAGTGTTGTGTGGGGGTGCAGGAGGTCTAGGCTGACCCAAATGGTTGACAGCATGTCTGTGGCTCATGAAAAGAAGCAGGTAAGATGGACCATGAAAAGGTGCCATGTGTGTCTGTAGGTGGCCTACATTTGACAGTGGTGCGTGAGTGTGTGTGTGTGTGTATACACTCAGTGCTAGCCCTACATGTGTGTATGCTGGACAGCTTTGGACCATACATGCTAGAGTTGACAGTTCACAGTCTTCGGCCCCAAACACAGGAACTGGCTCTGCCAGGAGTTGCACTGGCACCTGCATGCCCAAGGTCAGAAGTGGTGCTAGTAACTGATGGCGACTGCTGTCTACTGGGACCATGTCCCCCAGGGGAATGCCTAGGACCAGGAGCCCATGGCCTGCCACGTCGTGGTGTGGATAGCACACTCCCCTCTGTAGTGCTGGATGTACTGCCACTACGGGAGTGTGATTGTGCATGACCATGTGGAGTCTCAGCAGATGAGGTTGCTGACCTACATCCACAAGTCCAATGTTCAACTTCAACCACACCTTCCAGCACAGATAAGGTGTGGTCCAAGACAGACACTGTCTCAACCCACCTTCTGCCCACTGCAACATTCAACTAATCCAGGGTGTCCCCAGTGCAGTGGAGGTAGTCACAGATGTCAGAATATGCTGCATCCATAAACCTAAGCATACATCTGATGTTCCATTCTGAACTTGCCTGTGCCTCCATGATGACCCAAAACATGCACTGAGTGACCCATGATGTGACACATGCAACAAGTGGTGTATAGACATCAGGCCTCCTACAAGCACCTCTGTCAATCTGGCTGTGTGGGACCTTATCAGTTCTCTGGCTTTGACAAGTGTCTACACTCACTGGAGTCAGTCACCACACTTTCCTGTTCAATGTCTCCACCCTCTGACTGTCCAATATCTGAGGCCTCCGGGGACGGGGTAAGTGTGGGTATACTGACTATGTGTGGGTATACTGACTGTGTGCAGTGACAATGAGGGCAGAAGAGGGTTGTCAACTTCTGGGACAAATTCAGCCCCTGAAATACCCACTTGTGCTACACTGAGGCCACCATCATCATCATAGTCTGAAGCGACACTGACATCAAGTTGTGTAGGGGACAGAGTCCAACCCCCCCCCCCAGTCACCTGTGATAAGAAAGGAAAAAGCAGTACATTACTACTTGCACTATTATGCTCTGCATTACTCTGTTCTGATCCATGTAAGGCACTATACACTGTCATCACTGTGACAGACATGTTGAAAACCCAACCTCATATAGTAGGACATGTGGACAGTACTCTTCCTATTAACAGCTGTAGTTACTTGAAAATAACATCTCATTACACTGCAATATCACTGGCAGCAGTGAGGTACACTGTTGCCATTTGTGTAGACTCTGCAGAGTTAACACATATGACACTCTGTAGGGTCCTGGCAATACGGTGGCATCTATCAGTGTGGTCATGGCTACAAGGCATAGGTATGAGTCTAACATGTGTACAGTCAGAATATATGTGTGTGCAGTTGGCAATCATGCTGACACTACAGCAATGCAGGCAGCAGGCCTGGGATGACAACCCAGAGATAACAATCCTGTAAACCTACATCTATAACAAAACAGTGTCATGCTTATCAGAAGCAGGACCATGAGCTTAGTCAATTCCTGAAGGACCTGTGAAAAGTTGAGGGAGAGGTAATGTCAGTACCACTGCATGATCCACCACCACAAGTTAATACGCCCATATATCTCACATTTACAGTAGTTACTGTGTTAATTGTTAAATTGGTCAAAATCTGAGCATGACAGTCAAACTGCAGTGAAACCCATCTCCTGAACCAAAACCAGACAGAGCTGACACCCACATAAGACTATGCCCTGGCACAGTGAATGCTACAGTATTGCATTGCTAATCAAACAAGTTTACTTACACGTTCCTCTGCCATGGACACTGTGGCATGCACATCCATGATGTAGGGTGTGATGCATGCCTAGGAGCTGTTGTGTGTACCTAGATTTGCCAGGAATTGCTCAGTAGCTGAGAGTGGCTGTTCCAATGCAGGCCCTGCACCAGTGGTGCCATGATCCCTGGCTACATCTGCTGCTCTTCTGCATATGGCATTGATCATGTCCATTGTGCGGTGTTAAACCTGCTCATCTGTCCTTCCCTGATGACCAATGGCATCAACATCATGGACAAGGTCAGGCCACAATGCCTCAAACTGTTGCCTGTTGTGCCTCCACCTGGACAGTAGGACATCATGGTGCTGATGGAGCACTTCCACTATAAACTCATTCTCTGCATCTATGAAAGCAGCATGGCATCTTGCATACATATTCCCTGAAAGACAATAACATAGCAACACATGTCAGGATCACATAAGTGGAAGTACACTATGTAGAGATATAGCAAGGACAGAATGGCTGGCAATATCCACTGCTTGATCACACATATCATATCCCACAATGTACAAGTATACTAAACATGTGAATACAACTAGGATACTGACATCAGGTATTTCCATGTGTGCCATGACAGATACTGCTGTATATTCATACACCCAACATGGGGATCTATTGTAGTGTGTCCCAAAGGGGAAACCCCCCATAATATGTCAAACCAACTGTGCCAAACAAATAACAGTGTGCTCTGACAACCACTGCAAAGGGAGAGCTCCACGAGCCCAGTGTACCACATTGACAATATACATTCCATTCTTGATGTGTTCTACATCCTCTGAGTGTGTAACAGATCTGTAGATCATTGGCATGTCATTATCACAGTTCTAAGAAATCCCAATTCCCTGTAAGTATAGTCAGACATCTGCATCCTGATGTAAACAAGATGGTTACATATTTAATGGAGTGCAGTGCTCCTCTGCTGATATGGGTTGATAGTTAATACTTTGCATACTCATGGTCTATGTGAGGGAAGTCTCATACAGAATGGTTACCCATAGCCAGCTGGTTGCCTTTTTAACATGTTTCTCATCAGCAGGTGGTTACCTCTTAACCAATCTGTGGTTCTGAAATGCTAATTGCAGCCAAGACAGCTGATTTTCACTACCATCAGCCAATCACATGCAACCACAGTGCAATATATAAGGCCTTCATGTAGATTAGGGGCCCTTTCTGATATGTTATGCTGGACATTACTGGAGTGAGGAGATTACTTCATCACAGAGGGTAGGTCTGTAGCAGCAAATTTTACATAGAGATAGGTGTGCTACAGGCTGCAGCTGCTGCTGCAGGCAATAGGCAGAGAATGTGAACACTTTGGAGGACAGCAAGCCCTCATTTGCAGTACCTGAGTTTAATTTCTCTGTGAATGAATATTAATGCATGAAGTGACACTTTATGCACTTATACTTTTGCTATAGGGATGTGTGAAGTGTGTTTCTATGTGCAGGCCTGTGACATCCATCAGTGAAATGCAGACATTTAATTTGATATGCATTGTGTGGATAAAGAGTGCATGACTCAGTCATTACTTGCTGGCCTCAAAATACTATAATTCAAGTGCTACACACCACTGGATTTGAACTCAGGACTGTGTGTAGCAAAATGTACTGTTTGCAAGGCATTTAACAGATGGATCTACTGCTACAGCATGTGCATTTGCAAGATATATGTACACACATACAGGCTGTGACAAACATTTTCTACATTCGTCCATATGTGCATGGCTTTACATGGATGAATTTCTGCACCAGGGTCCCATTTGGACATGCATTTTGCCATTAATGCCTTAGCAGGTATTTTTCTACATGTTGCTGATAAAAGGGCACATTTACCTGCTATCACAGGCCTCACTTACATCCATTATTATGTCTTTGGCTTTCTAGTGGTGCACTATTGCACAAGAGTCCAAGGTACACTCCCATTTTTTCCATTACTTTTTAATCAAGTTTGCGTGACACAGCACACAGCTCTGCTGAAACACACTTAATGACTGTAACTGGCAATTGCTATGTTTTGTTTAAACCACCTGCTTTAATTAAGAGTTGTGTGGCATGGCAGGTTAATTCAGTGATCTGCAGGAGTGATAGTCTTGAGTTCGAAATATGGGACAGGTGTTTATATTGTAAGTGTGTGTTGCAATCAATTTTAAAGACACATATAGTCAGTATAGCTCTATTTAGCTGAGCTTAGTGAAGCTGCACAATGCAGCCTATCACACAGCACAGAGCTAAAAAATATAAAGAAAAGAAAAATGGGGAGATAGTAAAATGGTGAAATGGGGTGCAAGCAGGGGTAAAACACAGTGAAAGGCAAGAAGGCAGAAAGACCCATAGCTATCAATTTCGTGTACACCAACAACTGTGCACTTTGACAGAATTTGTACATGACTTTGAACTCTCAGCTCCAGAGACAGGGGTGAGGACAACATAACTGCATTATCAAGCCAATTGGATAAAATTATGTGTGTCCAATGGACAGGTGTGCAAAATGGAGAGCTGTGTATGGGATGATTTTTTTTGGGGGGGGCAGGTACCCATTTTTTTTAAGGTGAGAGTGGAATGTTGGAGAAGGGACATAGGTACATGTGGGGGAGGTAAGTTGGGTAGGTGAGGATGCATTCGGAGATGGACAAGACAAGCAAGAGGTAGGGGAGGTGTGTGACACATGAGGGGGGAGAACACCTTAGATAGGGAGGGTGTTGTGGCATCTAAGTCCTATGTGCCTTCACAGGCAGCAGCATGACTCACATCCCCACCCATAGGACTGACTGCACTGCTCCATCACTGCCCCGTGGGTGGCAGTGGTGGAGGCTGGGCACCAGGGTGCGGTTGCCCTACCAGGTTGACCAGCATGTCCTCAATCTGGCACAGGCAGTGGTCAAACCTACAGTAGACTGCCCTGTGCACCAAAACTGGCAGTTCAGCCCAGGTGATGACTCCTCCTCCACCACCGCTCCTATAGGGGGCTCCATCCCATGGGGTGGTACTACCCGACGCTGCAGGTAGTGCAAGGGCAGCAGAGGGAGCACCACAAGTTTGGGTCCCAGACATGCTCGGACCTGGTGCCATGGCCAGATGAGGCAAGGTAGGCGGATCAGCCTGAACTGGCCTACCTTGACGTGCTGTGGTAAGTGAGCTATAGCAATAAGTTAAGGTTAGTAATAATCAAACCATTGTTAATATTAACAGAATGGAACATCATATTTATCAATCCAAATACATATTAATGTATATTATGTGTAACACAACATTAAGTAGCATAACAGTCAGTATGTTAACAATATGCCAGTAAGACGTAAACCATAAGGCCAGCAAAACAGTTATTTTAACAAACTATGTTAATGTTGAAACATAATAAAACATAACAATAATAAATAAATGAAGATAAGGGGTGGGGAGAGAGAGAGAGAGAGAGAGAAACATTTCATTACTGACAATGCAGACTACATCACTGAAAACACTGATAATAAATACTCTACAAGTGTGTAGTGCCAGTTTTGAGTACAGTGACTTCAATTCTCTAGTTGATGTAGCACGTACATACCTGTCAAGCTGTTTGCATCGGTCAGTATGGGCCAAGCAATAACAAATGCAGGTACACGACTAAACAGAACACTTTCACATAATGTGGACTTATATAACTACCAAGTTGTTTTGTAAGCAGATTTGGTAATACATTGCATACCAGGCAATCATTTTTTTGGTAATCCTGTGACAGACAGATTAGGCAGTTTTAATTACATTATGAGAAATCATGTCACTTGAGAGGAACGTTTGTATACCGTACATAAACTAGACATCCGTCATGTCTTAGTTGGCAGGCATGGGAATAGAACCCAATAGCTGTGGCTGCAGGGGACATCTGCAAAAAATGTACTATTGACTGGAGCAACTTAGTACAGACATGCAAGGAATACAGCCATACTGGAAATATTTAGACAGATGTATTTAGGTATCAACAATGCCGCTTAACACTTTATTGTTATTGCTGATAAGTGTCTGTGAAATGTAAACGCAATCATATCTGCTCATAACATGGGCTATCTCAACCATATACCTTTTGTTCCTGGAGTGAGAAAAAATGAGAGCTTTATGTGACTGAAATTGTTTTGTATTCTAGAACCATTTCAGTGTTATACTTGACTGCAGTGACAGTACAACACATATGCATGGCATACAGCTGTACTGCATTTATTAAAACAGATTTATTTAGGAATCACCAATGCTGCTTAACACTTTATTGGTATTGCTGATAAATGTCTGTGAAGTCCACACACAATATGTGCCCTTAGAGTGGGCTACTTCACTCATATACCTTTATTACCTGGAGTAGGAGGAACAGATTATTATGTGACTGATATTGGCCTGGAGGGAGTGTTACACTTGACTGCAGCAGCCTTCCCATAGACAAGCAATGCATACAGCTCTACTGCAATGGTTATGACAACACGATCCTGCTGTACACCATTTTGCTTACTGCTATTGGTATTGTTTATTGTTTATTGCAATACATTTGTTACTGTTCATTTATTGCACTATGGCTCTAATTGCCAATTTAATGCACAACAGTTCTACTTGGCCATTTATTGCACTACAGTTTTTACTATGCATACTTTATTGCAGTAAATGCTTTACTCTTTCTTGCGTATTGCACTGCAGTTATCATAATAAATCTATACTTACCACATTCACGGCGCAACCTGCCCAGGTGTCCGGCATGGGACTCAACATTGTGAGCCCTCTCAGCTGCAGCTGTTGGAAAAGAAGCACACCATTATGCATATCAGTTTTGCAAACATTCACCTTGCAGTTTGATAAAAGAGTGGAAAACATACTTACATATTTGTGGGACATTCCCAGCTTGTGCCTTTTGGACTCAGGTGTCCAAGGTTCTCGTCTTTCTCCTCTTCAAATCATCAAAATGGTGGTGAAACTACTCACCTGTACGGGGGATACCAGTAGCACTGGTGGGTTCCCTGGTGAACCAGTCCCAGGCCTCCACCTTATATTTTGAGCCCTAGAAACCATCCTGCATCAGCCTAGGTTCTTATTTTTTTTACCAGGAGGCCAACAAAGACTCTGGACTTCTGAACACCCCATCTTTGTGCCTGAAAGCATGAACCTTCACCAGCACCACTTGCCATATCAACAGATCATTAGACTCTAATGACTGCTGCAGAATTCTCACCTATTGGCCTTAATATAGGCTGTTTTCCTGACCTTACACATCATTGAGCAAAAAAGTGCCACATTGCTTAGCACCACGCACACCAGCTAAGCAGAACTAAGCAGTGCAAAAACTCGCACAACTGAGGATTTAGCTAAGCTTAGCACCACACAAACAGCAGTAGATGTTAGCATGTTTAAGCAGTGCTTAGCATAGCAAAGCAGTACCATATTTCACAAATTTGTTTTTAAAATTAAACATATATAATCAATTAAATTACAAACATCTTGTGACTGTTATGGACTTGAACTCAGGACCTACTAAGCATTAGGCTGTAACTCTACCCATTTAGCTGCTTGGATATTATGACAATTAGTATACCTTCACATATGGTACTGGGCTACCAGTTTGCATTGCTAAGCACCATGGCATGCTGTGCAAACATGCTTAAATAGACCCAGAAATAAATTAATTGCATCAGGTTTCTATTTTTAGATGTCTGGCAACTGTCTGCTATTTGTATGAGCTCTGCTCAGCTCTGCGGTGCTCCACGCCACGCCGTGCAAGCAACAATTAAAAACAAAAAAAAGTACATAATTATGATAATTAATAACATCTGCTTTCTATTTTTAGATGTGTAGCAGGTGTCAGCTGTCTATATGTCAGCACAGCTTAGCATTGCTGCACTCCTGACCACGGAAATATACAGAGAGGAAAAAAAATTCATAACAATAAGGTATTAAAAATTTCAGCCAATTCACAGCATTTCAGCAGTATAAGAGAGCATTACAGGGAGCCTCATCCTGTACATAACAGCTGACCAGGCATCCACAACCATGGGTAACCTCTGCACTTTGTCCTACACAGATTCCACACCCCTGTTCCTATGGCCTCCCTCAGCAGTGTGCCATGATTAATATTCATAATGCACTGCCATGGGAAAACCATGGCATTGTACACGGATACATTCCATGTAGGTTCTGCAAGGTGCCTACATGGATTTTATTAAATCCTGGGGCAAGTCTTGCAGAATCTGTAGCCAAGAACATCATATTGTTAGCATCTGCAATGTTAATAAATAATAATGTAATGTTGTTTATAGTGTTACGTATATAGTCCAGAAATGTCCCATGATACATTCCTGAATTATGATGAAAGTAGAAAGTTTGACCACTTGGTATTACTATTTTTCTAGTAAGAGATGCACAATCAATGCTAGATTAACTAACAAAAGTTGTCAAGTCCTAAAGGAAAGAACTGACTGGCCATAAAGTCAAAGGATTGTATGGAGGCTACATGTGATGACTCCTGTAATAAAACAGTGGACTGCACAGCTAGGCTTCAAGCGGTAATATAAAATGAGAGGGTGGGTATGTAACTCATGTCAAGCTCATAGTTACATTTGCACACTATCATTTTTGTTGTTATTACATATGCATTTTTACTTCTCTTTTGGCAGCTATAGGTAAAAGGAATGATGTAGGTTATTCTGTCAGTTTAAGAGTTGGCATTTGAAGGTTAGATTGTTAGCATTTGGCATTTTGCCTTTTGTAGTACTGCACCCCAGCATGTGCATTTATTATGAAAAGCTAATAACAATATCAATTTATGATACTGCTAAGACTAAACTAATGATCAAAAAGTATGATTGTCTACTGATAAGCATATGCCATCCAATCAAAATCTTGCTGCAGTGGTTGCAATATGACTGTTGTACAATTTATGTTTATAATCCACTAATAAAGAACATGTAATGCAGTGCCATTCTGAAGATAGTTGCTTTTTAAGTGATATACCTGTGCAAAGTAAAATTAAAAATGCACTACAGGACTCTTGTGCCAGGCATACTATTTTTTTATCATTTGCCTTCTATACTTTTACAACATGGTTACTGTGGTGGTGGTGCTGCGGTAGCATTGTCGCCTCACAGTTAGACGTTGCCCATTCAATTCTCAGTTAGAGCGTCTTCTGTGTGGCGACATGCATGAAAGGGCATTCCTTCATTGAAGGTTGTGCGTTAGGCCCAGCAAGCCAGCATGTAAAACTCTACTGCTAATCATTAGCGGACCAGAGTTCCGCTGTGGCGACCCCTAACTGGGAAAAGCCGAAAGACACAAACAAACAAACAAACTTTTACAACATAAATCACTATCTTCCCCTTCTTTCCCCTTGTTTATAACAATAGAAAACATATACATTTGCATGAGAAGTAAAATAAATGGCAATAATTTGTCACAGACACAGTTAGAAAGGAAAGGATGCAGTTTTGTTGCCACCCCTTGCTAACTGTTTGTGCCATTTAGCAAAACTTTATTGGAGTTGTTAGTCCTTTTAATGAACTTTATATATAAAAACTAATACAATTTAAGTCAACAATATTAAGATAAAAAATTAGGTATGCATTGTGTTTAAAAGGAAATATAAACAGAAAAATATGATCTATTATAAAGAAATATACTTGTAAAATTATATCTATACCTATCTATATAGATATATAGATATATATCTATGTGTGTGTGTGTGTGTGTGTGTGCGTGTATACATATCTATATCTATATATATATATATATATATATATATATATATATATATATATATATGTGTGTGTATACATGTTATATACATGTTATACACATGTTTACATATGCTAGGCCTAGCTGCAAGGTTTAGTCTGCCTACACTTCTTGAGGTCATTGTTTTTCACTTGCATTTGGTAAGTAGATTACACATGTTGTATCTGTGAGTAGAATTTACATAACAAAGACCAAGAGATTTCTTTATGGTTGAGTTTGATGTCTGGAGTAGTCAAACTCATCCATTTATGTAAACATTTTCTCATGCAGTCCAGATAATCATTCAATATTACTGGATCTGTCACTTTCCATTTAATCATTATAAACTTGGAGTGTTTATTATTCTCTCATATTGCCAATCACAAGGAATCTTGGTGACCTCTCACTTGAAATTAAATGATAATGTCACTTTATAGTTCATTGTTGTGCAGTTCAGAAAAAAGTGTATTATTATTATTATTATTATTATTATTATTATTATTATTATTATTATTAATAATGAACTGCCAGTGAATATATCATCAGAGAAGGTGTAATACCACTCTCTCTCTATCTCTCTAGAAACTACTTTGCAAGTGCATACCAGTTTTAGCTATGAGGAAAAATCTAGCTTATTCCTTTTATACTTATTTATTTAACATTCATTTTTTGGGTAAGTGAACTGGTCTGAGGACCCTTTTCAAACACATCCTGGTCCATGAAGACAAAGACAAGAAACAGTCACTGATTATTACAACAAGCATGTTACTGGAAGAACAGTATAAGTACAAAAACAATGAACAGTATAAGTACAGACATAATGAATTTAAAGATATACTGAGAACTTATAGGAGTACAAAATTCGACAAGTGTAAAGATAATGAAAATTTAAAAGGTAGCAAGTGGGTTGCATAATAATTGCATAATAAAGAAACATCTGGCAAACTTAGAAGCATTTTCAGTTTAATAATGAAATATGAAAACATAGATATAAAAAAAGAGATTGCTAATCATAAGTGTTGCTAACTGTCCTGCACTACTGCTTACATGTGCAAACTGAGAGATCTTCCTGAACTCAAACTAGTGTTTATATAAGAGGTCAGTTTTATATCAGTTGTAGACAAAGAAAGTTGTAAACTATTTTACAGCCATCAGCCTATGTCTATAAAGTTGTTACATTTGCTTTCTTTAATAAAATAGGTATTGAGAAACTTCTTGAAATTTTTAATTGCTCAATTTTCTTAACCTTTGTAGGAATTCTGCTCCAGGTATCTGGTGCAATTTTAGAAAATGCTCCTTCACAGACAGACAGTATATAACTCAACCTAAACAAGTCTATGCAATCAGTATTTCAGGGGAAGTAGCTTTGATTTCTGATTGGGCTAGTAGTCTAGTCACAAAATGGGTGAAATATTATTCCCTTGTTTTGAATCTATCTTAGATGATAGCACCAAGTATCCTGCAACTACAAGATTTTAGGAAATATTTAGAGTTACTTTAGTCAAATACCCAGAAATCACCTTTTCTACATGTTGATAAGCTATAAATGGATGAGTTGGGTCCAGTTATTTTCCAGTTTGATGATAGTCCATCTCCAGTATCACCATTCCCATTCTTTAAAAGTGGCACTGGTTCTACTGATGGAATTCTCTTCACATTAGGTACATGCTTATAATTTCCCCCACAGATGTGCAACTGCAAAGTTGGTATATTTAAAAAAACGAATGCTGTGTACTTTGCTCCCCACATAGGACTGATTCAATCCTGTATGGCATGCATTTTTGGTTATTTTGTAGTAGGCCAGCTGTGATTAACTAGTTAGTCTTTGGGAGATTTTGAATCTTCGATTCAAAGGTGAACCCTAGAAATCTATAATCATTATCAGGATATTCAAGGACCTGCCTAAAATATGTCCCTGTGTTCCTTGCTGGACACATTGGCTCCATCTAAATGAAAATGATATCACTTGTGTGTGATGGAAATAGAAAAGAAGAAAACTGGGCTGACAGCAGTTTTTTAAAAAATAACATAAAACCCCTAGTTTCCTGAGAAGGTGATGTGGATGGATTTCATCTATTGTTTATTTTAAAGTTCATTTTCTCATGCTGTACCAAACTATTCACTATTTGGCGAGCTTCAGCATACCAATGAGGTAGCCATGTATCCATAGCAAAATGTCTTTACTGAACAAAAAAAGTTTGTGGCTTTGAACTCTCTGTCTAGTTTATTGAATGATTTTTTGCCTCTTAAATGACTTACTTCATATAATATTCTGTTAAAAGTTATGGTAGAATCACAAACGGATAACAGAAGAGTCTATGAACAGCCTGCATTTTTATCAGTTCCTGAAGCTGTTAAAATATCTTCTTCAAATATCTGTTCCATAAATGTATCTTCTTGGTTCTTCATACTCTGCATTCTCAGCAGAATGTATGTGTATGTGTATCCATTTCATATCTGTTAATATAGAGGAGAAGACATATGGTTCAGCAAAACACAATTCTATAATTTATTTTTCCATCCAAAAATGACATTTTGTGTAGAATATTTTTCACCCTGATTAATTGTATTAAGTGCTTCTTTTCTTGTGGATATGGCTGCTTCAGAAATGGGTCTCTAAGTCTAAGATGATCAACCTCACACACACACACACACACACACACACACACACACACACACACACACACACACACACACACACACACACACACACAGAGGAAAGACAGAGGTGGCATTTTGTCTGCTGTGGAATTTGTTTTTTAGATGTTTATGAAAGCTCTTTTGCCCATGAGAAAACAGTACTTAAAAGTTCTATTTAAAAGCTCCTGACAGTAATGAATCATGATTTTATTATTTTTTTTGTTGTTGTTATGAAGTAAAAACTTGCTGTCTGTTCCTTCAGAAGCTGTATTTTGTGTTCTCATTACCTGTAGTAAATAAAACAACTCATTTTCTTAAACAAATCTTTAGTCAAAGTCAGGCAGGGACTTAGATGGCATTCCAGAACATTGCTACACAATGCCATTTACCTTCTGGAAGGTACCAGGAGACATTACTTGAAAGAATAAGAGGTGTTCAGCTAGGGAAATCACTATAGTGGGTATTCAGCATGGTAAACAAGGTAGACACTCATTTCAATGTTGGTAAGAAGACTCATTATACAACTAACTAGCACTGGGAATAGTGCTGTTTAGGTGTCTGGTATTTTGTATCTAGACTAAGATGATCACTGAGCATGACGTACAAGATAGAGAGTCTAAGCTGGCCACTAACTTGCCAGATACATAGCTATTAAACTGTGCTGGATGGGTTACAGGTTATGTTTTGTCATACTATCTTAGATGTAAGTGCTGCATCCATTCAGCTTAGCCTGATGAAGCACTGAGGTATTTAAAAGCTTACTGAAACATCCTTAGATTTTACTGTATTAAATATTTGATGTGTATACTGTCCTCAGTTGCCCTGCATCTATTCTTTGCAACTCTTCTTTCAAAACAATTGCTAGCCCAGTCACTTTTATAAATAATAGTAGGACTCGAGAATAGACAGGTTGAATGTGTCAAGATGACAAACAGCATTAAATGTGCTGATCCTCAGATGACTGGCAGTCATCCAATTCTGGATACATTCAGGTCCACATCTATGGAAACCACAATGGACATATTTTCCTGAGGGAATGAAAGGTAAAGATGAGCATCATCGCATAACAATGATACTGAAGATCTGTCCTTATAATGTACTCACCCAGTAAGATCATACGCACTGAGAACAGCAAAGGATTCAAGACTGAAATCTGAGGCTGCTCAGATATGATAGAATAAAAGCAGAAAGAATTTATCCCACACATGACAATCCATTGAGTTATGTCCAAAGAGATAGGAAGTAAACCATTTCAAGACACTACCCATGATTTTGCAGTAGGTTCATAAATGGTGTAGAAGAATGTTGCAGTCAATCATGATTAATGCAGAGTAGTGATGAAGGAGAGCAGGAATAGAATAGTGCTGGTAATCTCTCACCATTAAAATGACAGTCAACATCTGAGTTCGAGCTGCAATGGTGTGCTATAGCTAATGCAGAAACCAGAGCAGAATGGACCATGAGCATGGTATTCTTGAAGTATTAAATCAAGATGTAAGTAAACAACCTTCCTGATAACTTCACCTATAAAAGGCAGGCATGAGCAAAGGTGTTATTTATCAAAATCATCAGGGTATAAATTATGTCTCTTCAGAATTTAGGTAACAATGACCTTTTTTAATGCACACAGAAAAACTTCTGTAATTAAAGTCCAGGACTGTTTGGTAAATCACTGATCTGAGCACATCTAGGCCTGTCATAGCCAGTCCATTTGGGCATTTTCCAGACCACAAGTAATGCAACACATATCAAGGAGGCCAATTCAGAGCAGTCCATCAAATGAAACTTTGATTAAATGCAAGCCAGGCATTCCCAAGCGAGTACTGAAAACACACACTAAACATGTTATGGAAGGCAGGACTTCCCACAGGGACGGCAACTCAATTGCAAAAAAAAACTGAGCAGCTAACTTGTATTCTAGTTAGGGAAACACATCTGTTGGTAGAAAAACAGTTTGAATTGTTCAACAGTTCAGCTACCAAAAGAGTGTACCTAGTTGGTTTATCGTAGCAGAGATTACACTTGATAGAAATGCTGCCTTTTTTGAGAAGCCTATGTTGCTTAACAGCTTAGTGTTCCTCATACCTAAGCTTTATATCAACCAGTGTATGTGCATTTACATTCAGCAGTGTTTACCCATTTTCTCAAACATGGAGCTCCATGTCAAGCCATGATTTGCATGGTTTAAGTTGAACAGAGCATACAAAAGATAGGGAAAGCAAATCCAAACAGAAATATACAGCTCTATCATAAACTGCTATTAAATGAACAAGACAACCTGGACTTAGTACCAGCCATCTCTAGTGCATACCTCTACACTGCCTTAAGGTACAACATCTTTGAAAAGTAAAAAAAACATCAGGATCAAGTTTATGAGAACAGAAAGTATGGAAGACCAGGAGACGGTCCCACAAGTAATGTACAATATTAAGCCCCATAAGCTAGAAAGAAGTCTGAAAGGTATACAATGTTCCACATTAGTGTGAATGACTGAACTGAAACAGGAGCAAGAAAATAAAAAATATAGAGCCACAAGTGCAGGAATATAATCAAAGCTGTAAGTGTGAATTTGATAATACTTTGGGTCTTTCATGCATATAGCACCTAAGCTCTGAGCATTGACATTACACATACATATGATTGTGCATGATGTGTGTGCATGTGTGTGTGTGTGTGTGTGTGTGTGTGTGTGTGTGTGTGTGTGTGTGTGTGTGTGTGTGTGTAGAAGTGCCATGAATGCATGTATATGTGTGAGGGGGGGTCATACATATTTGTGTGTGGGTGTGCGAATATGTGAGTCCATGTCTATCTGTGGGTACCTATGAGTTGATCGACAACTCAAAACATCAACAGTGACTTCACCGACAAGTCAAATAACCGACATCGCAAAACACGGACATTTACCAGGTAACGGATGTAAATTCGCTACTCATGCCTACCATGGTTGCATGATACTGCCACACTTACTAAACCATGGTAGGCATGAGTAGCGAATTTACATCCGTTACCTGGTAAACGTCCGTGTTTTGCGATGTTGGTTATTTGACTTGTCGGTGAAGTCACTGTCGATGTTTTGAGTTGTCGATCAACTCATAGGTACCCCTATCTGTATATCTATCTGTCTGTTTTTGTCTGTATATGTGTCTGGAGGTCAAATATGACAGGTACGTGAAATTGTTGTACATGGTGTTTACAGATGTAATGCTAAAGAAATAGCTGCAGGTGCTTGTATGATGTTTTTGATGCAATATGGGCTTATCTAAAGATTCTAGCTGAATCTAGCTGAACAAGTGAATTTAAATGTGAAATTGTGATGTCAAAAAAGATTGAAACAGGATCAAGATGATGGATTACAAGCATTGTATGGACATGAATATACTTATATGAATTACAGTACTAAGACTGCCACTCATTTTACATTTCTAATCATGTTAAAGAATTGTGAAAGTATTCAGATCATACAACTGATTCATTTCACTTTGTAAAAGAAAAAGAAATAGTGTACTGTGAAATGTATTTAATACAGATGTAGTGTATCATGAATGTTAAAAGAATTTTATGTTTCTTGGTGTAGTGAGTATGATGTTTTCAAGAAGAGGATTGTGAGTAACTCTAAATATCCAACTGCAGAAATAAAATGTAATGGAACAAGTGTAACTTATGGGACAGAATACGGTGTGGAATCTGTTCATATTCCAGATAATAATGAAAATGTGAAGGGAATGTTAAGAAGGCAAATGTATGTAGTGAATAGTATAAAGGAAATTACATCACTTTTAGTATTTAAAGGATTCAATAAAGATACAATGCTTGGAGAAGGGTTAGGGAATAAAGATGGCAGGTCAATATCAGCTATGAAGAGCGTATTAGGGCTTGTTGATGATTATGCATTAGAATTTTAAAAAGGTAAGGAATTATGCAGTAAGGATATATGAACAGTAAGGATAACTTCACAGGATGAAAAGGAATGAGTAAATACGTTTAAAGATTTTCAGGAATTTGAACTTTTGTTCTTGATTCAGTTGTGTAGTGTACCTGGTTAATGTAGCATAAAGGAAATGGGCTTGAGTGGTATAAAAAGAAATGTGAAGAGTTAGACTTGCATAAAATATTTTAGGAAAACAATACAAGAAAAACAGAAACAATTTCAGGAAGATGTGTTTCAATAATGCAGACTGTAAGTTATACTGAAAAAATTGTAGTTGAAAATAATCAGGTAAATATGAAACTGGATTAAGATGGAGATGGAAAATATTGAAAAAGAAATGACAAATTGTTTTATGGACATTCTCAATGTATTTAGTTATTTTATTTTATTTTACATTTGTTGACTTGGAGAGTCCAACTGGATTACAAGTCCATTTTCAGTGGAGACCCGGGGAGAAAAGCTCCAAGAGAACAATTTTCTTACAAAACATAGTTTTAAGGACAGACCTTTGACGTACAATTTCCATAGAAGAGACTTTGACATACATATTAACTAACAGATAGGATACATTCATTCTCTACAATATAATATTCAATTTTAAAAGATATTCCTAAGTTTAGTATTCCTGTGATAGATTTACTTTCAGAGTAAAAGCAGAGAGACGTAGAATAAGGCTTCAAGAGAGCAGATGATGCTCGCTATAGTTGAGAAAGATAACAAATTGATTTACTATAGGTCAATTGAAATTGTAAGCATGATTATGTTGAATGCTTCTACTTGCATAAGAGGACATTTTAAAAGAATAAAAACTCCCTCTTTGTTGGATCTCTGCCCTTTCACTTTATCTTTATATAATAGCTCTGAGGTCATTGCACCTTACTGGAACTGATAAAAAGGTTTAGAATTTCTGATCTTTGAAATCAACATCATTAAGAATTATTGAGCTTGTACTTGTAATGGTGGAATATTAAAGGGTTGTTAGGGAATGCATATTTAGAGAGAGGGAAAGACAAAGACAGATTTACTACATGATAAAAATAAAGCCTACAATAAACAAACAAAAAAAAAGAAAAAAAAAAAGAAAACGACTATCTTCTTTGTGAAATGAAAAATGAAGAAATGCTTTTTTTGGAAATGCAAAACAAAACTGATACACTTTTCTAGAAAGGCACTTCATCAGAAGTAAACCAGAATGTAAGAAAACAGCTGTTAGAAAGATACTGCCTACAAGTTTTAGTAGCCTTATCTTTATCCAAGGTGTAATGATCAAAGATTTATTACATCCATGTGCTTCATCTGCTACAAGTCAAACTTGTCATGTATATTTTCTACTCTCCAAACTGATATTATTATCACTCCTCTTACATTGTACCTTATATTCTGTTGCAGCTTACAAATTCCAACATAGCACGATGAAGCCCATGCTATCATTTTTCTTAATACCCAAGTGTTCAATAATCCTTAAAAACATAGTAAAGAGATGGACTGTGTAAAGTAGCATATGCCACTCATATTGCAAACTGCATATTTCAAAACCATGGACAAGAGGTAAATTGTGTGGGTGTGCGAATATGTGAGTCCATGTCTATCTGTATATCTATCTGTCTGTTTTTGTCTGTATATGTGTCTTTGTTTTGCATGTGCAGATATGATTTTTACTTTTATTTTTAGGGAGTATGTCAGATATGACAGGTATGTGAAATTGTTGTATATGGTGCTTACAGATGTAGGCAACTCCACTCATACTACAATCTGAATATTTCAATATGCAGATTGTAATAAGAGTGGTATAATCTAACTTACACAACATACAGCTTTGTCATGGTTTTATCTAATCAAAACAAATAGGAGAGTTAATCTGATGAGTAATGATCATCTGAATGATATTAAATACTCGTAAAAGCTTTATCTAAGCATAGTCTATAATATGCAAGCTATAATTTAATACTGAGTATGATTTTGAATTTTAATTTTTAGAGATGATTAGACAAGTTATGGGTTGGAGACAGTGGCATTGACAAAAAGGCAGGAGTCAGAGCTGGATGTGGCAGAGTTAAAGATGTTAAGATTTACACTGGGTGTGACGAGGGTGGACATGATTAGGAATAAGTATATTAGAGGGTCAGCCCAGGTTGGAAGGTTTGGAGACAAAGCCAGAGAGGCGAGATTACATTGGTTTGGACATGTGCTGAGGAGGGATGCAGAGTATATTGGGAAAAAGATGCCAAGGATGAAGCTGCCAGGTAACACGAAAATAGGAAGGCCTAAGATAAGGTTTATGGATGTGGTGAGAGAGGACATGTAGGTGGTTGGTGTGACAGAGCAAGATGCAGAGGACAGGAAGAAATGGAAACAGATGATCCACTGTGGTGACCCCTAACGGGAGCAGCTGAAAGAAGAAGAAGAAGATAATGGGAATTCCTTCATTGTCATCTGAGACAATAGATAATGTGTACCAAGTTTTACTTGCAGCAGATAAGATACCTGTCTTTAATGAATTTGTGCCAGACAAGCCTTGGTTATAAATGAAGCTGCTAAAATATCGATTATGCCGATGCTGCTAATTTGGTTCCTTCAAGTTACTTCTGGTAAAATGACTTTGTGCATGGAAGCTTAACAGTTGTTTAAAGTCAATAAATGTTTTATTTTATTTCACCAGGAAGTGAGAAAAGTTTTTGTTAGCTGTTTCTCACTTTATTCTTAGCAACTTGGCTCTCAACCACTTTTCTGTTACCAGGACTAATGACAATGTTTGTTGTATGGTATATATAGCATTTTAAGGAGGTATTTAGAAACGTAAGTAGTCGGACTTCTCCAACATCTCTTTTGTGCCCTTTGTTTAATTTGCATAAAGGAATACAGAATGAAATAGAGAAGGGAAACAGAAATGGGTGTTCTTTAGTTTTGTAATCTTTAGATTATATTGCAAAGTAGCTGTTAGTATGATTAAGCTGCAGCATCAGAAACAGACTTGGAGATTATGATATAAGGCCAATATGCCAGTTATAGTAACATATTCAAGTAATTTTGTTTTGTGTATTAAGCAAGTAAGTGATATGAGTCAGATGATCCTTCCAGTGGAGGGAACTTTAGGAAAATGAAGTCTGAGTTTAAGTAGGGAAGGGTAAAGGATATCAGGAAATAGGTAAGATGGGTGACCTTGATTTTAGTGTAAATAAAATATAATCTATGGCTGTTAATTTTGAAGTAGATTATACAAAAGCTGAGAAAAGAAGTAAATGTTTGACCAGGATGTAGTTAATCTTTTAGAAACAATGTGTATATATTTAAAATCTATTGTTTTGAGGACAACAACTTCTTCAGCAGGATTATATTTTATATAAATATGCTAAATGTTTATAATATTTGTGTTTTGATTTTTATCACGAAAGGTTGGAAACTCAAAAGATGGAAAATCACAAATGGTCAAACAAAAAATAGAGTAATCAAGCACTAAACTACTACTGAGAGTGAATTACAAAATACTGAATAATTCACTCCCACTAAAACAGACCTATATACGTAAATGAGGGTTACAAAACTAAAATCAAGTGTTATTTTGGAAGGGGTGTTGCTAAGGGAAGGATTTTTAGTAACATAATTAGCGTTGGGGGCAAGGTCAGGGTTAGGAAGGGTATTCATGGCTAAGGTGATATGGGAGGAGGGAGACTACTACACAGTATGTTACTAAAATCCCTTTCCCTAACAGTACTACTACAGAAGCCAAAAGGGCATAGAACATACACAACACCAAATATACCAAAGAGTAAATCTATCCCCTTACCTAATTCTTACTTTAATAATAACCCAGAAATAGTAGCATATACACACTAACCAGTATAACCTATTCAGTCAAACATCCATTTCCTGCACCTTCCTATTTACTTACACATTAGAACTAAACATTTAGTCATTTCTGCATTCGCTCATTTAACAAGTCAGCCATCTGTGCATTCATTCTCTTTTTCACCCAGCCAAACTTTTTGATCAAATGTGCAAGCAATATTTTGAGTTGTAACTATGTTTTCATATGAATTGAAGATAAGAGATTAAATACAATAAAGAGATGGAATTCATTATTGAAATATAACACATTCCCTGTTCCTTTACTTTCCCTTAAGTTGGTAATTTTGTGACACAATTTACAAGAGGGATGTGATTGTTGATGTCAAATAGTGAAATTAAAATAGGAGAGATATGGACTTCCCTACATGATTGACTTCTTATTTGTCAGTCATAACTCACCAATAAAATTGCTGATTTCTCATTTTCCCTGACCATGTTTCCTATAAAAAAATAAAAATTGAAGATAATTTGTATGAGTATTCTCTTCAGTCCTTTTCCTTGTCATAGAATACATTTACAGTAATATATTTAAGTAAGTGGGTAGGCCCAAATTCATCTACATAGGGGCAGTACAGTGCCTTGTCTCCTCCAAAAAGCAACATGTTTGGATTTTAGTCATGAAGGTATAGCTCAATCATTTAAATGTATTCACTTGCTTTCAATTGATTTTCTGTCTCAAATAGTTGACTGGGGTGCATGCTTTGCTGGAAAGAAAATATTACATTTGTAATCCTAATTATTCCAATAATGGCTTACCTTGAACACTAAAAATTACAAAACTGTAGTTCAGTACAGAGTTGGAAATTATAAAAAAAAAAATAACATTTCTTGGAGCATGGTGTTTTTAGAAAATATGTGGTATTATGGAAGTCCAGAAGTTTGCATATTCCTTATGGGAATTTTCTGGAAGCATGTACATTACAGACTGCATGTTAAAGGGTTAAGGGATTATAAGAGAAAAATAAAATATGATGTGTAGTTTATTTGTACTATACTGGATTTAAAGAGCTAGTGGCTTTATTACAAATAGATTTTTTCCAAAAAAAGAAATGGAGACATTATTTTGCGTAAATGGCACAAAGAAGGGAAAGAAACCTGATTAGAAAAACATGCTTCTTTTGTTTCATGTTTGTTGTGAAAATTCATGTAGGTAATACTGCTTTGGTTGAATTTGTTTGTTTGTGTTGGAAAAGTTCATATAAATACTTTCAGAGCAGCATTCTAGGTGGCAAATGAAAATATAATTAATTAATATATGAATTTTGAAAAAACAGATATATTATTTTGGGTAGTATGATATTTTTATTTTAAGTCAGAAGTTTGTATCCAAAAAAAATGAATGTGCCATCCTCAAAGGGTTTTTTTTTTATAATATTCAGTAATTAATATATGTTGTTTCCTAAATGCCATAGGATCTTTAGCATCTACCTAAGTTACCACAAACTGCAGCAGACAGAACCTCACTTAACATCTCATCTCATGAACAGCATCTCAGAAGTATAGGACTGAAGCTCTTGCTGCATATCTCAGTCAGTACTGCAACAATGATCCCATTACCTTTGGAAGGGATAGAACCCACAACCTTCTGATATCTAGCTCATAATGAAAATGTAAAGTCACATATGAGTGAATTAGGGTTCCTCTCTTTCCTGAGTCTGTTCACAGTGAAACTTGCATACAGCTTTTTCTGGAAAAGAAAATAGGTATTGCAGCCATGAGATGTTTAGACATAATATCAGGACTGTAATTGCAGACCAAATTAATAAACCCATGGGCTCTAAGCCAAGGTATCTATCAATAATCAATTATTGCCAGTCATTTCTAACACATCAAGCAGGCTGACTTCCTATATCTACCAAACAACTTTTCATCTACTAATGTCATCATGTTTACAGATATATAATAGAATCCATATCCATTATCTAAGATTTCTACAACTAATATCGACATAAGTGATGAAGTTTAAATAAAATTTGCAATTTAATGTACAGTTCATTATAATGACATCAGCACTGTCACACTTTGCAAGTGCATTGTTTTCCAGTCTATATAAAAGTAATTCAGCTAATTGCTACATTATAAAGTTCCACATCTAAACTATTGCCCTTTCAAATGTTGCTACATGTTGCAGTTCTATTGATGTGGTAGAGGGAATATGTGATCCACAGTCACTCTGATGTATACTACTTTTTGTATAGTCGATACAGTTTTGAAGTTAATTGTAGTTTAATATTATCAGTTAGTAACTAGTAATGCTACTGATGACTAAAACTGACAATAAAGATGAAAACGTTAGTGTGTAAAACTGAGAAAAAATGTGAAAAATTTACATAAATCTTTGAAATCATCAGAGATGCTGGAAATGACTGCTGATAACGTAGTGAATGGTGACAAGGTGTTGGTATTCCTGGAAGGCCTTCAGGAAAAGGAGCAAATGAATCTTCTTGACAAGGTGCCATGAGAAACATCAAATGCAGCCTTTGATAGAAGAATAGAGAATGTGAGCGCTAGTAGCATCAGTAGCTCAACATTATTGTGTATTTTCCTTTGATGCTGGAAGGTTACGGATTCTGTTCCCTCCTCAGGTGACTTGATTTATTTTTTAGTCTGGCAGTTAGCTTAGAGGATTAAGGCTATAAGCTGTTAACAAGTTGCTTCTGGTGGTACTGGGTTTGATTCCTTCAGCCTTCATTTGCCTACTGTATACATTTGAGGAAGTCACTTAACCAGATAGTACCTTGGGCAATTGAAAAATTAAGCTAGGCTCTTCAGTGACCTTCTGGACTGCATACTTAGTAGCTAATGAAGAACCAACAAATGGCTAATAATATTTATGATCCAAGAGGAGAGTGAGGGAGAGAGAGAGAGGGAGATGTCAAAGTGTGGATGTACTAAATTCACATGCTGATAACACTGAATATCTATAGATGAAAAAAAAAGGACTTAAAAGAGCAATGCACATACTTAACAGATTTAGAGATGGTTAATAAAAAATAACTAGCTCACAAAGATAGAGCTAGATGAAAAATATTCATATAATTGGGGTGTAAACTATCTGGTTTTACTGGTTGTTTTCTTAATCAGGGGACATTTGCTTAATGGCGTAAATAATGGATAAATTGTAAATTGATTGAAATATAGAAATGTCAGCATGGTTTAATGATCAAATAGGATTTTTTTAAGAAACTGTTGGGAACTGAGGCAATGGCTATACAAATGATGTTATGAAAGGTGAACAAAATGATTTAAGAAGTAAAAGTTATAGTTAATTGTATTGTAAAATACATTGTATAATGACTATTTGATGATACAAAGGAAAGTAGAAAAGGGGAATCAGAGATCAAAGGAATGTTAGGTGAAAAGTAAAAGATTATGTTGACAATATTTTAAGGATCAGAATTTTTAGAATTCATTTGAATACCAAAAATCTTTAACAATAATGTGATAAAATTAGAGATGACAAATATGCATTGCAGTTTTAAAAAGATGGCATAGGATTCATTTTAATTGAGACTCTGTGGTGATATTAGTTATGGTTTCAATATTGCCAATAGTTTTATCAATCACAAAATGAATAGAAATGAGATTTTAGCCTATCTCTAAGGCACGCAGTTGCCAAAATTGGGTAAGCAAGTGGTGTCTGTCCTGATCAATCCATTCAGATAAGTGTTAATGGAGGTTATTAAATGGCAAGTGAAAGCAGAGAATCTGAGTGATATGCTATTTCAAAAGGAAATAAATGGCTAAGGAAAAAATGCCCAGTTATAATGAATCTGCACCCTTAGATTGTCTCAACTCCAGATTGCTAAAAACAGTTTGATATTTTTAAGACCGAACTATGTTGATACATCAGCAACCTATCATTAAACAAAGAGACTTTCATTAACATTTGGAAAGTATCAAGTATAACAGCTCTACCAAAGTAAGTTAGCCACATCATCGCTACTGCATGTTATTCCACATATTTTCTTTCCATGCTATCCAGTTTTTTTTTAAGTGTATTCTTCCACTTCACATAGCATTCAGCTACTTTGACCTTCTTAATGCTTAACATTATGGCTTCAGAAAGAGGCAGATAACTTTACTGCACTCTGAATCACTAACCATATAATCAGCAAATGGGATCATGAGAAACTCACTGGTACAATCTAATTTAACTTGACCAAATACTTTGAATGAGTGCAATATTCTCTTCTCCAACAAGAATTAATACATCATTGACTGTTACTCTCAAATCACCACTGAATGCACAGTTATTTCAGTTGGTGATCCTTTAAAGATAAACCAAGAATCGTTCTATAACACTGAGACCAGGTTAGCTAGGAATTCCCAGTCATAATCTTTGGATCTCTGCTGCAGACTGTTTCCATCAACAATTTCAGGATCATACCACTCCAGTAGCATAAGTGGATAAAGCTCTAACTATTGCCCAGTTGGTCTCGGTTTGATTAGTAGATCAGGTGATTAACAGAGTGGCAGGGAGGGGTGGGAGTGTCCATCATGGGTGACAAGGCATTTGTTTAAGAAACTTTCTTTCTAGAGGAGGCATGATCCAAAAATCAGAGTTGCCCCAAGAGGAATCAGCAAGCATTGGAGGTTAGGCAGAAAGTGGGTAGGGCATCTAAATGAAAAAAAAAACAGGATGGAGCCCCCAGGATGCCCCTAGGATCCACGACCAGCCCCACTGATACCAGAGTAATTCCAGGGGTAGCAGACAAACTGGGAGACACAGCATGGATATGCCCATTGGTGGTTGGGCCAATGAAAATGATGTCTCAACAGGGACCAAAAAATAAAATAAAAAATACACTTCCAGGATCACAGTCACTGTCTTTCCAAATAACAGCAGTGCTACTATAGGTGTATGGGTCACAAGAGGTTGATGTGGTGGCCACACAGGTAGGTAACAAGCTATAGAAAGACAGTAATTACTTCCTCCTGTATCAGTGTACAGCTTCCTTGTTGGGATCATTGGCCATGTGTACCATGTGGCTTTATGGTGTCTAAGCTGGATGTATCTACAGGATGGATGGTGTAGCACTTCAGGAGCATTTCAGAAACATGGCTATGCATTGGCATGTTGGGAGCAAAGAGGTACATGGCATCCACAGTCCCTAGATGTCCAACAGGGGACAAAGACAGTGTGGAGCTATGAGAACCCTAACAGCATTCATTGTGGCAAAATAGATATCAGCCATAGTCATAGGATTGGCCAGATATAATTGTGGTAGCTCCCATGGCTAGAGGTGACAGTGATGTAGTCTCTGAAACTCTGTGTGTATGCGCTATCTTTGTAAGCCTGGCCTGTGGCCATTTGTCATGCATCTGGACTCTTGCAAGATGAAGACTGGAATTTGCCATAATCTACATGGATACACCAGTGAATGCCATGTGAACTACCAATTACCTCAGCTAGCATTTTTGCTCCAGGTCCCTATATGCCATGTTACTTTGCATCTCATCCCACACTTCTTGCAGTAGTTGCATGTCATCATTCAGGCCATATGTTGATTGTTGCCTAGAGTGATACACAGCCAAAGGAAACACCTGAAGTCATGCTGGCTATGGCCACCAACATAACTATCCATAATTTTGGTGCACACACATCATAGGTAGTGTAGCTGATGCATGCCATCTATGGTGTTGATTCCTTTGCAGTTTGTGTGAGTTTCACTGTGACATGATATCTACTGCTAAACAGAGCTGAAGTTAGAGGTTCAACTTACCTCCCAGCAGTTACCTCATATGCAGGGGATGTCTTTGTACCCCCATTGTTAACATTGCTGTCAGTGCCACTGTTCCATATAACTTTGTCATATGCACATTGTCATCAAAGTCAGCCACAGGTGATTTACTGAACTCAGGTTGGTGCCACCATGTTGCCCTAGACCCTTTGAAAGGTTCATTTCTGAAAATAAAGATAACATACCTGTGGCAGTGCTCAAACATATGGCTCAATACCCCCAGTCTGAGACACATAGACTGGTACATGCAGCTTGTGTCAGTAGCATAGGGGCACATACATACCTTATAGTCAAAATTGCTGCCATTGCAGACCTCATGTAACAAGCACACATATATGCCCAGTGTTCTTCTGAATACTTACTTAATATATTTTGATCACTGGAGATACTGAATTGAAAATGCTAATCCTAACATGATGCTTCCTCACCCTTTGGTTTATACCTGTTTTAAATGTCCATTACCTCTGCTGTGATACATGGACTGCTGCTGTACTACAGCCTGCAGCTCAATAGTGTATGTGTTGATCAGCTGCAAACATGAAACTATTTTTTTATTTACATCACTTGTGTATATATCGTATTAACAAAACAATGGACTAGCAGCGTACTATAAAACAAATAAAAGGAAAAAAAATGCTACTCAGGAAACACAAACCAGAATTTATTACATCCAAAAATGCATCAGTTTAAGTGCTTTCGTTCACTCTGGTAAGGAACTTCTTCAGAAACTGAGACTCAGTTTCTCACACTTTCAATACTATTTCTATGACAAAATGAAATTGCATTATGCCTCTGGGCCCCTATTGCCCATATTACAGCTACAAGGAGCTATGATGCACATGTGAACCCACATAGCTTCAGGCATATCACTGGTCAGATGCCATTACCACTGTCTTATCTGTGCTTAGTTTCATCCCATGTGCCTTCAGTTTTGCATTCCATTCTCCTATCCTTGGCTGAAGTTCTTGCTCAGAGCTTGTCTGTAATGCCACATCATCTGCAATATCATAGGCTGTGATGGGAAGAAGGTGGATTAGGTAAGATACCATGGTAGAAGCTTAGCTTTACTTGATCTACCTGAACTTGGCCATATTTCCAATATGGGAGGGTGTTCACACCCAATAAACAGGAAGAAAAATTTCTAGAAAATATTCAGGGAAGGTGGACAAATCATATTGTTAAAAGTCACTAAATTGAAAATCAGAGATGTTTATAAACTTAAACCTATAAAATTCCCAGAAATGATGATTGATCACAAAGCTAGGGAAGAGTAGGGGGTGAATAACCACTTTGTTTCATAATGGTATTATAATACAAACTGAACAGGTGGCCATTAGTCATGAGAGAAGATGGTGGGGCATACTTATGAGGCTCAAAGAAGTAAACTCTTTCCAAGTAGGACCCAGGTGCAAGGCAGGAAAGAGCATAAGTAGACAAAATTGCCAGCACCAAATGCAGTGTAAATCAACAAAATGTAACTATTAAGTTAAATACGTAAGTATTTATTAGATGTAACAAACAACCCAGACCAGTTTCAGCCAACAGGCTTTCCTCAGTGGGAAATGAAAATAATAGCAGATAAGCAGTGACACACACACATATATATACATATATATATATAGAGAGAGAGCATGAGTCATCCAATAGGATTCTTCCCAAAGTGATCTTCCCAACATTCAAATTGTTTCCTGTATGGAAAATAAAAAGAGAATATAAAAGTTATACAATAGATCAACCACACAGTTACTGTCCATTGTGATAAATAAAAATTAAAATAAACATTGTTATAAATGATCATTTAAACCAGCTGAAAACAAAGCACCCAGTTTAATGATCCAATACTTCTCTGGATTGGTGATACATGTAAGTATGGATACAGGAGAGGGAGGACACTTGGGTAATTTTTTTCACATTAAAAAAGGGTCAGTTCAGCTGGAGCAATACACCATCAATTAACCATGACAGGTGACAAACTATGGGGTACCTACCAATGTGGTCACTGTTTATCATGTCCATATATTTTTGTATCAAAACATTTCACCAGTAAAAATACTGATAGGATTTTTGACATGAAATTCTTTGGCAGTTGTAACAGTGATTGGGTGGTATACCTTGCAACATGTACATGTGGTTCATTTTATGTTGGACAGACATCACAACCACTCCGATTACATTTGTCGGAACACGGTAGCGACATACGAACCAAGAGGGAGACCAATGCCCTATTTAGACACTGTATACAACACAACTCAGCCAGATTCCAGTTCAGCATCATAGACAGAATTCTTGGTGATAGATCTAATAAACAAGGATGGCATTCTATTCTCACTAAAAAAGAGAAGTATTGGATCATTAAACTGGGTGCTTTGTTTTCACCTGGTTTAAATGATCATTTATAACAATGTTTATTTTAAGTTTTATTTATCACAATGGACAGTAAGTGTGTGGTTGATCTATTGTATAACTTTTATATTCTCTTTTTATTTTCCATACAGGAAACAATTTGAATGTTGGGAAGATCACTTTGGGAAGAATCCTATTGGATGACTCATGCTCTCTTTCTATATATATATATATATGTATATATACGTGTGTGTGTCACTGCTTATCTGCTATTATTTTCATTTCCCACTGAGGAAAGCCTGTTGGCTGAAACCAGTCTGGGTTGTTTGTTACATCTAATAAATACTTACGTATTTAACTTAATAGCTACATTTTGTTGATTTACACTGCATTTGGTGCTGGCAATTTTGTCTACTTATGCTCTTTCCTACCTTGCACCTGGGTCCTACTTGCAGAGAGTTTACTTCTTTGATGTTGATTTCCTTCACTCTGCTGTGGACTTGCCAGTGTCAGCACTATCTGTGCTTGTAGTGGAGAAATCCTCTGCTACTTGGGGATTTCCCAGGTTTCCCATGGATGGGTTGTATTCTATGTGAGTTTTGGATGTTTTTGGATCTATTCACCGTACCATTCCACTAAATTGGTTGAGCGAAGTATATTTGACCAACACAACAATGAAACTCTTCATGTCATGTTTAAGACGGGCGCCATGTTGATTTACAAACACAAGGTACTGTTTCTATAAATGTTTGGGCTGAAATCACTATACTAAGGCCATTTTTTACTTTGTCTCTGGACTCATGTATGCTTGCATTTGGATAAGCTTTGGACAAGCTTAACAATACTGATTATACGGCTTCGTTTTGTTTTTTCATTTGGGGAGAATACCACATGGTGCAACTACTTATATATGAATGGAGACTTCTTATTTTGGATGTGTAGCTGTTTTTTGGTAATAATCAGTCTTTTGGGCAGATTCAGCAACGGAATTGCTTCTGGTGATAATATACTGTTGTGCAAACTTTATTTTTATTCTTATTTTTTATGCAACCATCTCTTTTTGATGCTCCGACCGCATTTTCACTACCTTAAGAATGTAAGCGGATGGCATGTTGATACTTTAACATATAACATTGTTTTTTCAATATTTGGGTTACAAATACCCCATTTAAAAGTTTTTTTGTCAGTATGCTTCCATGCGCAACATCAGATTATAAACGCCTGCATTTATAACAGCCATCCAGTGCTTTTTTGACGGCCATGTTGGTTTCTCTTGCTGAGGGAACATAGCTTATGGCAGGAACAGTTATACATGTTTACACAGGTCAACGGGTGCTTTTCTGATGGATGTGTAACTGTCTCATGGCAACTATCGGTGTGGTCTGTTTGAGAATAATATTAAATATATTTTGGCTATAACAAGGAATCCATCTTGGCTACAAAAGGGTCCTGAAATCATAAATTTCCTTATTGAAGCATTGAAATCAGCCTACTTGGACATATTCATTGGGAACTAACTGACTCTGGATACTGTGGCTATTATCTATGTGGTTTTGATCGACCAGATATATATGTTTGGATTTATGTTAGACTTCAGATACTAAAGGGCCATTGTTGCATGGAATCAGATGGGTAACATTGTGTTTGGAACAAAATTTGGACACTACTTGAATCTGATTTGTATGACAACTGGTGGTCTCTATATAAATGTAGAATGTTACAAGTGCATTTAACAAAACTCTGTAGCTAATTAATATTTAAGAACCAGTATTCCAGTTGTTGGGCAGAGTGTTATAACTGTATTCATAGATAGATAGATAACTTTCATAGATTAATACTAGGCTAACTGCCCTTATGGGCCATTTTAAGCCTAGCTAATTACCCTATGTGAGAATCAAACTCTGCACCTTGTGTTTCCAAGGTAAACACCTTAACCATTATGCCATCCTCACACCCTTTTACAGATATTTAATATACAAGAACCACAATGTCTATGTATTTTTAAGTCACATGTTTATACTATTTTGATGGCCTCTATATATATATATATATATATATATATATATATATATATATATATATATACATTGCCATGGTGTATCTAAAAGAATGGTCAAACTAGATACTGAATAACACATTTTCTCTTTTTTCATGTCTGATGATGATCTATGAATGGCTGCACTTTTAAAAATAACACTGATTACCCTGTACTAGGTTGATGGTTATTACCATATTTTGACATCCATTTAGTTTTCCAACTTTATAGGCTACACTGACCACACTTATGTGTGGTTCTTGTCAGACTTCAGATACTAAAGGGCCATTGTTTCATGGAATCAGATAGGCAATATCATGTTTGGAACAAAGTTGGGTCATTACTTGAATCTGATGTGTATGACAACTGTTGGTTGTTGATCTATGAATGGTTGTACCTCTAAAATAACACTGATTATCCTGCACTAGGTTGACGGCTATTGACATACTTTGACATCCATTCAGTTCTTAAACCTTATAGGATACATTGACCACACTTATATCAGGATTGAACAATACCAGATTTTGGAACTGGATGGTAACACTGATTTGAATATTTAAAGTGCTCCCTAATAATTTTAAGGCCTTATATCTACTGTGATGAGACATTACACCTAGCAGTTTTCAATATAGAATATATGAAACAGCGTTTTTGAATAGAATAACAACAATAAGCCTTTTTGAACATCTCTTTGATAATAATCTGAATATCTTATTGATATTCTAGTTACAAATATTTTTATTACAAGATCCCTATACATGATGTTTACTACCAAATTATTTAGAAGTGTCCAACCATTTATAAATTCCCATCAGGATTCTAGCTGAAGCCAACTATTATACTGTAATCTCAATTCATAATAGTTTATGGCCAATATTTACTGGTCTACATTAGATATAGCCAGATCTACTGGCATTATTTTTGGTGATAAATCGGCTTAGTTTATTGGATAATAGATACAGGGGGTTCTGTCTCAGTACCTTTGACAACTTATAGCATGTACCATTTTTTCTGATTTGTTTCTACATATACTAATTATTTCTCTGTGGTCTGAATAGACCCATTATTCTACAGCTTATTGTCATGGATCTAGAAACAATACTCCAAGGGCTTTGTGCTGACAAAAATGATATTGGTGTCCTTGGCATACCAAATGAGGATGGCACTCCACAACTAATAGATCCAGTTGACAGCTGCAACAATGCTTTTCATAAACTCAGTAAAAGCATGAAAAGTTTGAGATCAAATATCTGGCATTTAAGGCTTTTTAAAGCCTATATAAACAAGGAAACAACCCCCAGGGGTTTGAGAATTAAATCTCAACCTCTAGTAAGCAAAGTAGATGAAACATTGACCAACGAATGGTATCTAGCCCAACAACAGGCATCCATAAATTTTGTTCGAATATTAAGTTCATACTATGAACGAACTATTGAAACTAACATTAAAGAAGTGGGTGACCTGTGTGGGGAAGTCAAAGTTTATGAGGGCCATTCACAATTCTCTATATGCCTCAATAAGCTGTCAAAAGAACTTTTGTTGTTTGAAAAACAGATTAAGGATAAAAAAAATCAAATAATTTAACAGAGACCTAACCGATTATCAAAGGGGACGACCTTTTGACACCACCAAAAATGTTAGATTTATGGACATCGGACAGAAACCTGGTAGGAATTATAAAAAAAGACCCAGATCCATATTAAAGGGGTCTCATACGTACAGCAGTACATCAGCAGATGATTCCTCCACTACAGACACCGAAGGGACTAACACTGGGGAATCCCCGGTCCCCAAAAAATCAAAGAGTCAGACCCCACCCTGTAAATACATTAGGAGGAGGGGTGGGAGAAAGCATAGAAGGTACAAAGACATAGTTAATGATATTAACATTTTTTGCCGCAGGCTTAACCTCAAACTTTTCTTTGGATCCAGGTCTGATTCTCAAGGATCTAATGAATTCAAATTTTATAAATCCAACTTTGTACAACCTATGAACTGGAATGTAGCTGTTTTTCAACAAGCTGTACTTAGGGATATACACTTTAAGTTGGATCAGTTTTCACCCTTGAAACATAACCTTACGAATACTGAACAACAGGCATTGCAACAGCTTAGGGATAATAAAAACAGTGCCATTACTCAGGCTGACAAGGGTGGGGCGGTAGTCATCATGGACACAGATTTTTATCTGGGGGAGGGAAATGGACAACTTTCCAACCCTTCCTATTACATGAAAATGCCTATTGACCCCACTCGTAATTTTAAGCAGGAAATTGACAATTTTTTGGACCCGGCAGTTTCGGAGGGTATCATATCCGATACAGTGAAAACACATCTGACAGTCCAAGATCCACAAAAACAAACATTATACCTGCTATCCAAGATACACAAATGCCTTAAAAAACCTCCTGGAAGAACTATTGTATCTGGAATGGGTTCACTGATGGAACCATTATCTGAGTTTCTCACATTGTATCTTAAACCACTACTAAGCCTGATTCGTGCCAGAATACAGGACACCACACAATTTTTACATATTATTGCTGACAATCAACTAGAACCTGATTGGCTACTCTGCACCCTGGATGTCAAGGCTCTATACACCAATATACCACATTGGGCTGGATTGGAAGCCCTTAAGTTTTGGTTAGATAGAGCTCAACTCTATCCCATAGGCTTTAATACACTTTTGGTCTGCATTGCTGAACATGTTCTTAACAAAAATGTTTTTATTTTCAGAGAGAATGCTATTGGCAGCTTAAAGGCACCGCTATGGGAGCATCTTTTGCTCCCATATATGCAGACCTATTTATGGGCTAGATTGAGGAGCATCTTATTTATGACTCCGCACATAACTTATATCTTGAGGAACTTGATATTTGGCGTTGATATTTGGATGATTGTTGGTTGGTTTGGTGTTTTGATGAGGAATATTTGGCAGAATTTGTATTATACCTAAATCAGAACAAATGGGGTATTGAATTTACTTCTACTCATGATAAAAATCAAATTAACTTTCTGGATGTGACCATAACCAGAAATCCAGATGACACTTTACAAAGTAAAACTTTTCACAAATACCCCCAATATAACAATTTACTACATGCAACGAGCATGCATCCAAACCACATCATCCGAAATATACCCAAATCTCAGTTCCTCCGGATTCACAGAATTTGTTCCTCAGACAATGACTATGAAGAATCCCAACAGGATCTGGCCAACAGGTTCAGAAGGAAAAAAAAAAAAAAAAAAGGTTCAGAAAGGGTTAGAAGGAACCTGATATCTGGGGTGCCCAACAAACTGCTTTCAGTTCCACCAGAACTTCCCTTCTTAGATACCTTGACAAGACTCAGACTGAACAGGATGAATCTATCTGGTTTATTACAACATTTGGACGCAACATCAACCTAATTAGGAATGTTATGTCCAAACACTGGAACATTCTTACTGCCAATAAGGAGCTTATACCCTGGATTGGTGATACATGTAAGTATGGATACAGGAGAGGGAGGACACTTGGGTCATTTTTTTCACATTATAAAAGGGTCAGTTCAGCTGGAGCAATACACCATCAATTACCCATGACAGGTGACAAACTATGGGGTACCTACCAATGTGGTCACTGTTTATCATGTCCATATATTTTTGTCTCAAAACATTTCACCAGTAAAAATACTGATAGGATTTTTGACATGAAATTCTTTGGCAGTTGTAACAGTGATTGGGTGGTATACCTTGCAACATGTACATGTGGTTCATTTTATGTTGGACAGACATCACAACCACTCTGATTACGTATGTCAGAACACGGCAGCGACATACGAACCAAGTGGGAGACCAATGCCTTATTTAGACACTGTATACAACACAACTCAGCCAGATTCCAGTTCAGCATCATAGACAGAATTCTTGGTGATAGAGCTAATAAACAAGGATGGCATTCTATTCTCACTAAAAAAGAGAAGTATTGGATCATTAAACTGGGTGCTTTGTTTTCACCTGGTTTAAATGATCATTTATAACAATGTTTATTTTAATTTTTATTTATCACAATGGACAGTAAGTGTGTGGTTGATCTATTGTATAACTTTTATATTCTCTTTTTATTTTCCATACAGGAAACAATTTGAATTTTGGGAAGATCACTTTGGGAAGAATCCTATTGGATGACTCATGCTCTCTCTCTCTATATATATATATATATGTATATATATGTGTGTGTGTCACTGCTTATCTGCTATTATTTTCATTTCCCACTGAGGAAAGCCTGTTGGCTGAAACCAGTCTGGGTTGTTTGTTACATCTAATAAATACTTACGTATTTAACTTAATAGCTACATTTTGTTGATTTACACTGCATTTGGTGCTGACAATTTTGTCTACTTATACTTATGAGGCTACAATGCTCTGGAATTTAATTAATTTGCAATCACAAGTTCTATCCATGATACAGAAGGGAGAAAGAAGACTAAATACAATATCAGAGAGGATATATATATATATATATATATATATATATATATATATATATATATATATATATATAAATACATATATATATATATATATATATATATATATATATATATATATATATATATATATATATACACATATATATATATATATATATATATATATATATATATATATATATATATATATATATATATATATATATATATATATATATATATATGTATATATATATATATATATATATATATATATATTTTTTTTTTTTTATGTATGTGTGTGTGCATGTGTTTATGTGTGAAGCTCATGGATTAGAAAAGTCAAAGGGTTATACAAAAGTTGAAAAAAAAAGACTGGACATAGAAAGAGGGGTGTCCATGACTGACTGAGCAGTGAGGTGGGGTTTGTTTTGCACTGACTAGTATGCACACATGGAACTTTTGGATCAACAAATGAGAATCGTGCATATGTATATATTACCCGCACATAAGTTAAAGTCAGTAGATGAGGGTAAAATTATGAATGAGAGATGTGGTGCATGAAATGCAGGTATTATACATATGTTCTGGGAATGTAGCAGATCCCAGAAGAGATTAATGCACAGTGGTTTGGAAATATGTTTTTTGGTAAGGAATTAGAGTGGTCTTGTTAGAAGTGAAGAGGGAATCCAGGCCTAGATAGAACAAGACAGACAGTTTTAGCTTGTCCTTTCCATTGTGTTTAAAACAAACTTGGAATGTGAATGGAAGCCAAAGACTCTTAAGCACTGGGTAATATGCACTTGGAATAGCTGAAGCTGAAGGAGGGAGGTTAGTGCAATGGTTAAGGAGTTTACCTTACAGACGCAAGGTGCAAGGTTGGAAACCCACATAAGGCAAATGCCTAGGCTTAAAATGACCCACAAGGCAGTTAGCCTAGTACCAATCGATGTGCAGAGTATAGGAGCACTAGAAATTAAATGTGTCTGTAAAACAAAAAAAGAAGTTATGGGACAGAATATAATCCATTTACTGGAACCCAGCTGTAATATCTAACGATTGAAATCTTAGTCTACAGATATTTTAGAGGCAGCTTGATGTAAAACGGTTAACAGGGGTATAGGAAATTTGGACATTACAATTGGGATGTGAATGTAATATAAGACTGTGCTGTCTAAATGAGATATATTTAATTTATGAGTCCCTTGTCTATTATTTATAAAGATATTTGAATATCAGTTTATGGAAATTGTTTTTGAATGTTTCAAATTTCAATAAAAATGATTTAATCAAAAAAAAATCTGACCAGCTCTCTCAGACACATTCACATAATAGTAAAGTCAGAACAAACCTCTGAACCGATAAAGGAACCAATGTAGCAAACAGCAAAATGGTGAAGAAAAAGGCAAACTGGTTCCAACACAGCACTCTTTAATAGCAACACAACAAGGTAAGCGCTTTCATGGATTACATCTGCTTCCTCAGACCAAAATATTAAAACTCTAGTCACAACTATAAACAATGTATTAGCCAATGAGGCACACTAATCACTGAACCAGTTTAACACATTCATTGCCTTGTCTAAGCAGTGAAGAAACTAACATCAGTGTGTAAATCAGCAACACTATAAAACATACATTGCAGCTCAAACATTGCTAAGTACATAATTAAAACTGACTCTGGTCTATCACATAAACAAAAATATAAATTCTAAAATGTATCAACATTTAAGTATACTAAAATATATATAAGAAAAAAAAAAATATATATATATATAATAAAATCTGTCTAAAAATATGTATATAAAACTGTTCAAACTTGTGGACATATAAAATAAAAACCATAGCAATGATATATATAAGAAACCAAGGACATAAGCCTGGTACTACTTGGTCAATGTTTCAGTGTTCTAGCTTTTAAAAAGGGCTTCAGAGACACCTTACTATTGAGACCTGGTGGTTTGTCAGCTTGATAACGTATAATCCAGTTCTGTTCCACTGATTCTGTCTTATTATTGATGTCACCATCTCTAATACTATCGTGTATGATGTCTAGAACAAAAAATTTAAACTTATGTGCAGTGCCTTCTTTCGCAACATGCATGGCCAATGCACTTGTTTCCTTAACATTCCTAATGTCTCTTAGGTGTTTTAAAATTCTCTCCTTGAAGGCTCTATTTGTTTTGCCTATATAGAATGAAAAACATATATACACACACAAGCCGTACATCTCCTGCATGGGTACTTACCCATTCTATCAGATTGTACAGCAGTCTGTCTACCCTTGGATTTGTAACATAAATGGTTCTTAAGAGATTTGTTATTCCTGAAAGTAAAAGTGGGTGCATCATGCGATAAATCTTCCCTTTTAAAAATTACATTTTGTGTGATTGGGATGCATACTGCTGTTGTGGAGTATGTTATTCCTCCTAACGTCCTTCCTATATATAGTAGTGGAAGCAGATGACAGGGCATTTTTACTCACTTTCACATCTAAAAATCACTTTCACATCTAAAAAATCAATCTCTTCTGATGAATATGTATACGTAAATCTCAAAAAGTCATTCAATCCATTGAGGTACTGTACAAATTGTACTAATTCCTCTTCTGTAGCTTGCCATAGCAAAAAAAAACCATTGACAAAATGTTTGAACCATTTTATCGAACTACAAAATCTATTATTGGAGAGAACAAACTTAAGGTGTAAGGTATCTCTGAAGCCCTTTTTAAAAGCTAGAGCACTGAAACATTGACCAAGTAGTACCAGGCTTATGTCCTTGGTTTCTTATATATATCTTTGCTATGGTTTTTATTTTGTATGTTCACAAGATTGACCAGTTTTATATACATATTTTTAGACAGATTTTATTATATATATATATATATATATATATATATATATATATATATATATATATATCTTATTATATATATTTTAGTATGTTTAAATGTTGATACATTTTAGAATTTATATTTATGCTTATGTTTATGTGATAGACCAGAGTCAGTTTTGATTATGTACTTAGCAATGTTTGAGCTGCAATGTATGTTTTATAGTGTTGCTGATTTACACACTGATGTTAGTTTCTTCACTGCTTAGACAAGGCAATGAATGTGTTAAACTGGTTCAGTGATTAGTGCACCTCATTGGCTGCTAGAATGTTTAAAGATGTGACTTGAGTTTTAATATTTTGGTCTGAGGAAGCGGATGTAATCCATGAAAGCGCTTACCTTGTTGTATTGCTATTAATGAGTGCTGTGTTGGAACCAGTTTGCCTTTTTCTTCTCATTCACATAATAACCCAAAATGCAATTATCAAACACGTTCACATAATCACCAAAAATGTAAAGGCTTCCTTTCTTACAAAAATATTATATAATATAATGTGTTCACAGCAACATAGTTAATGACTGTGCATTTCATAATTCTAGAATGAGCATGGCCCAGGCCAACATAATATCTACATCATAAAGTACACTATTGCAACTTGTCTTCTTATATAGTGCATTCTAAATTCAGTGTGTAGAATTACATAATGTACTTTGCTGTTCATCTTAATATTATATAAAACATATTTATTTCAAATACTCTTCTACAGGTTTTTCTCTGAGTTTATTTCATTAATGAAGTCTCTAAGTGGAATGCTTTGTTAGTGTATTTTTTTAATACTCTGTATCTGGTACAGAATTCAAGCTAAGTGCATATATTCAGACTAAAGTTTCAGAAACTTGGTTATATGTTAAAACTAACTGAGATAAGAATAGATGATATCATGTTATTGAAAATGTATCTTTATTTCATCCATGGCCTGCCTATACCTTGATGCCTTTTACAAGTACTGCCAGCTCGAAAAGGTATTAAACATAGATGATAGTGGCTGCAGCAGTGAAACTGTGGTTTGTATCATGCATAAAGTTTTGTTCAAGCAACAAAAATTATTTGAACAATAATAATATATTATTGTATTAACAATCATACATTATACATACGAGGTAAAGCATCTACTATATACAAGTAATTATATTCTGTAGCATAGAGAAGATATTTGCTCTTGGTGAATCCATGCTGAAGTTTATAAATACAAACCATTCTGTTATTATTATTATTCCACACTGAATAATGTGCTCCAGTAGACAATTTCAGTCTGTATCTAATTGCAAGGTGCGAGCCATGCTGTATAATTTTAAAGTGTATCCCCTATGTCAGACAGTTATGGGGCAAATCTACTATCTGTGCAGCCTGAACAGTAAAATTATAACTGAAATACCAAAATGTACTCAGATTTTGGGCAGATTATTTTAATGTGGTTACATTATCCGATCTTATCCATGTGTGTAGATTTTTGTCAGAACTCCATAAGTCAGTGGTGTTGTCTATTTATAATATAGCTCCATTTGACATGTACCTCCTACGGGGAGAATAATTGTAGTCTTCATGAATATATTCCACCTGACTCTCAGAAAGAGCGTGATGCTTATCAGAACCTAAGAAAAAACATAGCAGGAATTCTGGGAAGTGTCCCAATACACTGTATGAGCACCCTGTTTGTTCATATTCTCCTAGTGAACATTGCATCTGCTTCGCTAAGAATAACAGTGCATATTTTGGCTGTCCTTCAGAAAAGGTTAGCCAGTACTTTTACCAGTTGTGTTCTCAAACTATTATGCATTTTCTTGTCAAGACCTTCTCTACATAAAGAAAGAAAGGTCTGAGCATCACATTACACAGATGTGTGCACAATGCGGTGAAGACAAAATTGTCAGGACTAATGTTAACACATATTATGGAAGTGGCATAAAGTTGTACATTCCTTTAATTTTTCACAGTGCAACACCTTAAACTGTCACGCTGTAAAAAATTAAATCAGTAGGGTGCTGTTTTACCTTATAGTATGCAGATGGTTTTAAACTATGCTATGAGAGTGGCATTAAATAAAGCAACATATTCCAAAGACTCAGATATCCTGGAACTTCAGAACGTTTTCTTATAATTAACTCAGTGTTTCTGTGTATCATTCAAATGATGAAAGTAAGATCAAACTGAAGCTGTACAGGTGTTTATTGTTAGTGGATATACCTATAGAGTTGTGTGCAGTTACACTAAACACAAATCATCTATATGTAAACATCTGTTATTTTTTAATATAAATATAGCTTTTTCATATATTCCATTTTATTTTAAGTATGGATCTTGCCTAGTGTGAAAGTCTGTCCAGTGCATTATGTTCTATCTGAAATGTTTTTTTCAACACTAAAAATGTAAAAAAATGTCAAAATGTTCCTTTTCAGAATCTGTTACTGCTTCTTATGTGAGTGGTATGAGTTAAAACAATCCTTTTCTAATTATGCTCATTGAAGTTAGAGTGTAATAGCCTAAAGGCCTGCTCCTGAAGAGCTATACTATTAAACTCATCATGGAGTGCAGCATAGCTTCTGTCCTCCTATATACCATTCTCTGCTATTTTGTATAACAGTGCTTTGTGGGTTCCATTTAGTCAGATGCTATAATCAATATGTAAATGCAAAGGCTTTGTATGTGAATTCCAAGATTCTTTACACTTCCCTTATTTTATTTAGTAATACAAAACAGTACTAATTTTATGCCTACTGGTAGAGAAGCAAGAGTCCATTTGCTTAATCTGTTACCCCAATTTCAGGAGTGAGCTTGAATCTTTGGAAGGATACACCATCATGCTTCTGGCTATCTTAGGGAGAAAGCCTCAAGACTGCACTGCAAACATGGCTCCAGGAGTCTATTCATGACATTGCATACTAAGGGAATGGTACACTAGAAATTCAGACATCATATATGGAAATGTAATGTGATATACACACCACTCTTCCATTAGATTACATTTTTGAGGGCTATTACGTGCATTCCACATTCTGACTCTCCTTTATCCCTCTCTCCTTCCCCCTCAACCTTTACCCACCTGACCCATGCCCTCTTAATTGATTACATAGATTCTTTCTCCACGGTCCTTTTAAAGTAGTTTATCACATGGATCCACAAACTCTTTCCATGAAGAAGTATCTTTGCAGATCCAGAAGATAGCAGGTAGCTACAGTCAGCTGCCTTTACTTCCTCCTTCCCTCATCATTACGGTTCAGAATTACCCACTCACATCTCTCCAGCATAATTGGGGGCCCCATTCCATATCCCAACTTCTTCTTCATCTCTCTTGGTCTCCAATGAGAATAACTGCAGCACCACTAGTCTCTGATCATATCCTTTACCCTCTGCATCATGTACCATTTTGGTGGTTTTCTTCTGAGAGCCTTCCTGCAGCCTGATATTCTTTTCTTTGTATGACATCCAGAACTGCACACAGAACTTAAGCTGTAACCAGAACAGGGCCTGGTAGAGGAACAGCATTACCATGTTTCCTTCCACAGCCAATAGACATACAAATACACCCTAAGATTCAGTTTGCCATGCACACAGTCTTTCTCATTGCTCCCAGTGTCTCAGCCCTTGTCTAATCAATACCACCAAACCATTTTTGCTCCTTTGTCATAAGTTTCTCTCTTACAACTCATATTTCATTCAGGGGCTTGAGGGGTGCTACTGAGCCTGATGAATTATGGCAACTTAAATATTTATCTTCATTCTCAGCATCAAATAAAGTTTGAATTATTAAATAGTGGTGAAAGAGTTCACAGCAACAAATGTTTCAGATTTCCAGTAGTGCATGTGAAAGCTAATTTGGCTGAGTATGTCTGAAAATATTCAAAAATGCTGGAGAAATTAAACAGAATATTTAGTAAACCAGATAAATTAACTATAGAGATGGAGGCCCTATAACACTAAATGACCACAATCTGCTCAAAGATTGAAATGGTGAAAGCAGCACAGACAGGCAAAGAATGGAGCATTGTGTACTTAAAAAAAAGAGAATGGAGTGATCAGACACATAATAGACAATGGCTTTAACAGAAACATGGCTTTAGAACGTATATTGTGTGGTGAAAATGTAAGAATTGCTGGTTTGGAAGAAGGACCTGAAGGAACCTACTCTATTTTGTTTCTGAAACATTATCTCACTACTTTAACTAATGGAATCCTTGGTATGAACTGTCAGACTGATAAAGCCTGTGGTGGCTCATGAAGTTGGATAGCTTCAGGATGAGGTATTGCTTAATATGGCAGATTGTAGTTCATAAAGGTCTGATGCTGGCTGGTTGCACTGCAAAACTGTTGGAAGATTTCTCAACTGCTATTAACTAGAAGGGAGTGCAACTGTACCCTGTAGTCTAGAGTCTACAGTAGGAGGGGGCCAAATTTCACTTGGTCTATCTCACAATAATATGCCAAATAACAGGAATCAGTCTGTTAGGTTAAATCTTTAAAGGATACAGTTAAGCTGTACAGTGAAGTAGTCAGAAGTCTAAACTCACAGAGCTGATGCACAGTTTATGAACAGCTGTAAAATCACTAATGCAATACTTGCTGTAAGATAGGTGCACACAAGTGAACCAGATGGGGAGACTGTTATAAATGTATCTTAAATAGAACAAATGCATGGTGTTCTACAAAGAATGTGCAAGAGGGTGTATAAGTCAGATTACCTTTTAGGATATGAGGTAACAGTTTTGGAAAGCTTTAGAAGAACCAAAGAAAGTAGATAAAGCAATGTAATTTTTCTGTATCACAAAGAGAAATAGAGATGAAGACAGAGCACTATGTAAGTCAGCCTTAAAAGAGGGGAAGAGTAAGGAGTCTAGTACAATAATAAGGTAGGTCTGCAAAGAGATAAGCTGGGCAACAGTTCATCAAAAAAAAAGTCACTGCATTGGCTGAATGTAAATGTGGATCATATTATAGCAGTGGGTAGAGCTGATTTGATATCCTGTACCTGCTTTTTTTTCCTGGCTTGATATCATCAGTGAACAGTGAAGATGAGGGCAGGGGGGGTCTGAGTGAGGAGTGATGAAGCTGAACTGAATTTCTGTGTTGGGAGTGAGAAAGAATGGAATTCTGCAGCAGTGGTTCAGCTATGGAGGAAAAACGTGCTGATATAGATCAATAAGCACATAAGTGAGTCTGCCGTGTGCAAGTAGCAGTATGGACAGTGGCAAGCATTTAGGGTTGCTGAAGGACAGAATGCTTGTGGTCAGACTTCAGAGTGCAGATTCTACTGCTAAGAATTTAATGTATCTCATATTTTTCTTTAGTTGACGGGTAAAATCACCCTTACCCATTGATGGACGTATGTTTATAGACGCAATATGATTTTTTTAGAAATGGTGCTGGTGTTTAAAGGTTACTAATGGACGGGTAATGCAGTGTACATTATATTTAAATTGTTCAAGTGCTATATATGCATAATTCTGTCTACTGGTCAGTGGTTCTCAGATAAATGACAGAGATGGGGAAGTCCTTCAGCATACCCTCCACTGACCCTTCCAACTACAGACCTATTGTTATTCTGTCATCTCTTTCAAAAATCCTGGAAAACATTATCCATTCCCAGCTTCTTAAACTCATTTTACAACACAATCTCTTCTCTACAACTCAGCATGGTTTCAGACCCACTCACAGCAGCACTACAGCCTTACTCAGTTTAATCAAAACAGTTAACCAAAATAGAAACTCTGATAAACTTTTATCCATCCTCTTACTAGACCTATCACTGATCTTTGATACTGACAGTCATCAAAATCTCCTACTCAGACTTTCATTATTAGGCCTCACTGACTCTACCATCCTTTAGTTCCACATTTATTTGAAAAACAGGCAACAGGCTGCTAAATGGGATAGTGACTATCTCTCTTTCTTATCCATATCTCATAGTGTGCCGCTAGATGTAATCCTAGGCATCATGCTGTTCATCCCATTTATAAACACATTGCAGACTTCATTCAGGCATGCCACTATAGCCCAGTATGCCGATTACTCTACAGTTATTATGTACTGCTAAAGACGTATTTACTGTCCAACAGCATGCACAACAATCTTTCTCTTTGTTTGAAACCTGGTTGGAAAACTCCCAACTTCTTCTCAATACCAAGAAAACAAAGCTTAATGTTTGTTATTCACCCCAAAAAAGTATATCATCCCAAAATAATTATTCTCTATAAGATCTAAGGACAATGCAAAAACTGAAAAGATAATATAAGCCAAACTGCTAGGAGTTATTAGAGAAAAGTCAATTGAAATGCGACCTTCACATAAAGTAGTAACAAAAAAAAAAAATATATATATATATATATAGGCAATCTCTACCGAGCTAAGCTTTTCCTGTAACATATATCCAGGAAAAGCATCACCTTCACGTACCTACTCCTAGCCCTTCTGTATGCTTCTTCAGTTCTGACCAACTTAAGCTTCACAGTAGGCCCCCAAACTCCAGCAATGCTAAAATAAAGTTGCAAAATGTGCCACTAATCTGTCACATATGGCACGACACTGCTCAGCACTCAAACACCTTAACTGGCTAGAGCTCTCACATACACTACCTACACACAACTACCGATAACCCATAAACTACTGAATAAACCGGAACAATGCCTAAGATTTGAATCGCTCATTCACTCATACACCCTCAGGAGAAGTCTTCATTCTGTGGACTAATTACTACTTATATTATCTAAATCTAAAAATACAGCAGGCAACACTATAACTGTGTCAATAAGAAGTGGAACACTTTCTTCCACTCTAACTAAGACAAATTGAAAACCTACATCCCTTCAAAAATGAACATAAGCAACAGCTTATGTATACTTGGCTCTGCTCTTGTGAAAAAAGATAGGCTGCTTCCAATGTCCTACCTCTAGATGAGATTACCTCAGTCATCACACACTCACAGCAGCTATCCCTTAATCAAACAATTACACAAGGGTAGCTAACTGACACCATACAAAAACAAAGTAAAATATAAGTAGAACAATACTTATTCCACAATTACAACCACAACAACAGTCCACATAACAGCTGGTCCCTTGTCAAACTGTTAAACTATGTGCTGACAAACGAAAACAAAAGAGAAGAAAAGACTTCTTACAAAGAGTGAGTCTTAAGACAGGCAAAGGCAGACGAAGCTTGGAAAACAGATGATAGGGAGATTTGTTTTCAAAGTCTTGCTTGTAGTTGAGGTTACATCAGTTGCCCCATACTCACTGCAACACTCCCTTTCTCGTATACTTCCACTAATGGTAGATAGCTGACGTCATTTAGAAAATAAAAATGATAACATATCGCTGGAACAGCACTTGCTCCAACACACTAGTGCATACTCACAGCAATAGTTCACAAACCAGCCTGTCCCTTGTTAAACAATGACACTAGGGATTAGCAAAGGTGTTATGATACAGGATTGGTTGCAATATAATGTTGTTATCCCAGGTTAGTCTTAATTGCACAAATCCCAGCTGGAATATTGAGATGACATGGTTAACAATAAAATTAAATATTTTAGCTACTGTCATTGAATACATTTTAAAATATATTGACTAGTCAGTGATATAGGATAATAAGTTTCAGTTAAATGAGGGTCTGGATTTGGTTTCAGATTGCAAGCTATTTTTCTCTGTTTCCCATATTTTAATTGAATGCCAGTTTATAAAAACTGGAGATGACTGTTTTTAACCATTTTAAAGAAAAATGCATCAAAACATCATCACACCCAGGAGCATTTCTTAATCTAAGTTGTGATATAGCCTCTAGAATGTCTGTGTTATATGACAGTTTCAAAATATAGTTCTCTGGAGGTGGATATAGGAAAATCTAGTTATGAATCTCTCAATATCATACTTATCTATATTCACTGGTGGCCACTGACTCCATACCAAGACAGATGCAAAACGTAACCTAGTTGGCACTGTTAACTCGACTGGCATATGGCTATATTACAAAAGGGTAAACTTTGAGCATGGATAAAATTTTACATAAATAACTGGTCATTCATTATATCTTCCTTTTCAGACTATATACATACCTCTCAACTGTCCAGATTTTTGCAGAATGTCCAGATTTTTGCCTCACATTTTTTTGTCTGTTTCTCTTAAAACAGTGGTTTTCTGGCAAATCACGGAGGACTGAAGTCAGAAAATGATGGTAGATGTTTGAGTTTCAGACTTCATATCCTTCAAAAAATTCATGTGAATACAAAACCTGTTATTCTATCAACTCTCTAAGTTTGTAAGAGCAATAATTAAAAAAATGTCTCAATTTTTGGGCCTTTGTCTACCCATCATTTGGGGCTTTGTCCAGATTTCTTGCTCTAAGAAGTTTAGAGGTATGACTATATACCAATCTACTTTGAGAAAGAGAACTATTTTGAGAAAGGGGATTCATTTCAGAAATCTGAGATGGTTATAGCCACTTCATTAATGAAGTCTGACTATGAGTAAATAAAACAATAATGGCCACAGTAATGTACTTCAGCTTTCTTCACTGAAGTCTTCACGTCTGCTGCCAGGCTACTTACATCAACACATTGCCTCAGTAACAATTATAGCCACTGCAATGACTCTGTGCATTTCATTCATCTAATTGTGTTCAAATAAGAGAAATAATACTGTTCACAATAATGCATTTGGCTTGTTTCACTCAAACACACATTAGCCCTGCCAAGCCAGTACAATAGCTGTTTAAATGTGACTACATGGCACCAGAAGTCAGTAAATGTTATCCATAGACTGTCTAGGTAAACACCAGTTATAGCGACTTTATTGGCTGCATATACCTCAGATGTCTGACATTAATAATTGAATAAACAAATAATGCCCACAGTAATGCATTTCAGCTAAACATTGCCACACACTAATTACAACCAACTGTAACCCCCCACAAGTATACATGAGTGCATATGCACAAACGCACTCACACACACACACACACACACACACACACACACACACACACACACACACACACACACACACACACACACACACACACACACACACACACACACACACACACACACACACACACACACACACACACACACACACAGAAGGAGACCAATATCAACCACTTTATTGACTATATACCTACTGTGGCCAAATTAATAAATGAACAACAGCAACAACAATAATAATAATATCAGTAACAGCAATAAAAATAAACAAACAAATGAACAAAGAAAGAAAGAAATTGGACCTTGTAATACATTTCAGCTTGCTGCATCCACACATATAACACACACACACACACGCGCACACATACACACACTGGTTACAGAGCCTTCACTGAATGTGTGCAGCTCAGATGTATGTGATTAAATGAACGAATAAGTAAATAAGGATCAGAGCAATGGATTTATATACATTGCTGTCTCTCACACAAACACATATGCACACACATAGATTGTATTTCATTGCAACCCCCACACACATAAATACATAGAAGCATGCATCCATAAGCACAGAGCAACTCACTGTAACTCCCCATGAACACACACTCACATGCACACACACTGAAACATGCACACGTACACACACACACACACACACACACACACACACACACACACACACACACACACACACACACACACAGTGGAACCCATTGCAACTCTGTCTTGGGCATGCACATAAACATGCAAAGACACACTATCCTGCAGGCTGGCTGGCAATTGACATAAGAACAGAAGAATGAGCACAGTCAAATACCACCTTCAAAACACAGCAGAGTTGCAGACTACGGTATTATTTCATTAAAATTTATTTAAGTAAATTATACGGTTTTCTCTCATGCTTGCAGCAGCAGAGCCCATGCACAAGCATCATTTCACTCTCATTTAGCTGTTTAAAAATTATCCCAGCCATATAAGCTAACTTTTTAGTACAGAAATTGAAACTGTGCATGTGGGGAGTCAAATATTTTAAGTAAAAAACTTCATATAAAAACATACTCAATTTTTCATTAGGTGGTTGTAGCCCAGCAGACTGGTGCCATGAGCTGGCCCTGTATATATGATAGACTTTAGATGCATATATCTCCATATGTATTTGATAAGATGCATAGAGAATATCATTTGGTTGTGTGCAATGATTGTCATCTTCTATTATGAATGATATATTCCTGGAGCTCTTGTTTAGTTTTAATAAACTTGCTAAAAGCTTTGATGTGGTAGTTGTTGACTGAGTGTTTCTGCATGGATTTTAGATTCAAAAACGATGGCTTAAAACTGTCCAAGGATTCAGGCTGATGCTGTGCAGCTGTTGATGATTTCAAATTATCTTAACCAAACTTCCATTAAAGTTAATTTTCTGATTACAAAACACATCTGAGAGTTGAAATTTCTCTAAACTGGAATCTTGGTATACAGTGCAATTCTTATTTGTTGGCCATTAGCTGTAGATTTGAAGGAATTTTTTTTTCATGTACTTCTGTGACTGATGTAGCCCTCTTGTTTTTTTGTCATAGTTCAAGATATAAAAAATACTTCAAATCACTAGATAGGACATTCCCTCTATCCTTAATGAGTTCAGAAGCACAGCTTTTAACAGAAGTAATACAGCTGTGGTTGCCTCTTTGTTGTCTGAAAAAAAGGATGACCCTTCCCCATCTACAAAGACTTATTGCTTTATAGCCACACAACTTATTTAATTAAAATAAAGTTGTACTTATTAGAATAACACCCAAAAATATGCAAATGCAATAGCAAGATGGTTGGGAACTTTATCAGGAGGTCTTACTAGAAATTACACTACAACCAGCTCTAAGAACTGTGCCAAAAGTAGTGGCAGCATACAGACTTGACCACTTACACTGATGCTCTCTTGTCAACTCATGAAGCATGCTTTTCTAAAACCAGGAGAACAGAACTTTAGTGGTCTGCAGACTAATGGCCAAGAATGTGGAAAGGTCATCAACAGAGCAAAGGCATGTGTTAGAAAATTGCATTTTTTACACAAAATAAAGTATGGTCATTTGTCTTATTCAAGCATATAAACATATTACTGCATGGACTTCACACATATTATTTATTTGTTAAATCAGTACCAAGCTCCCTAGTAAATTCTTCCATTTCTAAGAACATTAGCTCTCCGCCAAAATCAGACTCCTCATCTACCTTATGTAATTCTTCAACATAGTCACCTTAAGTCAAACTGCCTCAAATGTCACTCCTAATGACAGTAGTAACAACAATGTTCTACTGATAGGTGATTCTATAGTTAGTCACACAGAGTCTCCACTCACAAGGCTGGAAAAACAGATGGTTAAAATGAGTTGTCTTTCAGGTACTAGGATGTTGTATGTCACAGGGGCAGTATGGCATGTATAACATATCTGCATAGGTGTCTACGGACTACTGGCATCATATTATACCCTGTCAGTTAATACATCATACTGGGATCTGGAATCATGCTTCTGTGTTGTCACTCCACATATAAAAGAAAGTAAATCTTATCCTGCATACCAGGCATCCACACATGTACACACACACATGCTTACACACACATGCATACACACATAAACACACAGCCACACAAACATGCTTGCAAGCACACACACACACACACACACACACACACACATACACACGCACACAAACATGCACATGCACACACACAATCTGATTTCTATCTATTCTAATTTATTTATCTGCTATTTCAAATCCCCCTACCCATCTTTGCACAACTGTTTTGGTTGTTTATCTACTGGACAGTCTGCCTGACTATCCTTTGTTTTTTCTCTGATCACAAAGCACATGATAGATCACCTTCAACATTCACAATGTCATGGCCTGTGACTCTTAATTATATTTAACAATTATTTTATTATTTTCTTTAAGAAAGCCATTATTTCTGTCAACATCACATTGTCAGCCAACTGACTTATCCATTCTTGAAAATGAAATTCTGCATTACAGCTGTAGTCATGCCACCCATGGTATACAATGGTTGGTCTTTTTTCTTTTCATCAGTTAATCTGCTGTGTTCATGTGACTCATGCTTAGACCTACTAAGACTCCCCTTTCATCTTCTGTCTTAGTCTGTCCTCAGAATTGTGCCCTTGTACTGTTACGCAAGACCATAATGTATACAGATCCTTCCACTTTTTTTTTTTTTACATTTGTCTTCACCCCTCCCCCCAAATGTCTTTAGTCAGATTACATTAATGTTCTCTACCTAGATCTTTGATTTTCTTTGACCATTCAGCAGCTTTCAGTTCATTAGCAATTTAAATTCTGCCCAATTGTAAGACCAAATAATACTTACTCTATTGTACCAGTTCCATGTTTATACACTTCACTTGAATGAGCACATGTTCTAACACTTTCTTACGTGTCCTCCAAATATCTTTCTCCATTTTTCCACCTAAGTACCATGTTCAATCATAGCCTCACCTCAGGCTTTATGCCCGCTGAATGGCGCACAGCGACGGTTATCCCACTCCACAAGGGGGGAGCCACCACAGACCCCGGGAACTACCGCCCCATTAGCCTGATGAGCCTGGTCTGCAAGGCCATGTAATGTATCATCATGGAACCTATAAACAAAGACATTGGCAATCTCCAAACTGTGGACCCCACCCAGTTTGGTTCTGTAAAAGGTAGATCATGTCTCCTAAACCTGATAGACTTCTTTGAAGCAGTCATCAAAGCTGTAGATGAGGGAAAGGTTGTTCACACAGCCTATCTAGATCTTGCCAAGGCTTTCAACACCATCCCCCACTCTGAATTATAGATAAACTCACTAAACTAGGTATAAATCCCTATGTCACAAGATGGGTTGCCAACTTGCTCACTGACAGAACCCACACTGTGAAAGTAGCAGACGTCAAATCCGACTTCAGACCAGTGACAAGTGGAGTACCACAGGGTTCAGTCCTGGGTCCTCTCCTGTTTGGTATCTACTTCTCTGAAGTACAGGCTAACACAGAAGGTCTTTGGCTAATGAAGTTTGCAGATGACTGCAAACTAGGAGCCATAATCGAAACTCCTAACGATGTGGACATCCTACAAAAGGGCCTCACTGAGACAAATGCCTGGTGTCAAAGCCATGGCCTCAAGCTCAATGCCAAAAAGTGCATTCCCTTTGGTAAAAATTCTGTACCCATGAACTACAACATAGCTGGTAGTATACTTAACACTGAAACTGTGAAAAGAGACCTTGGGACATAGGTGGACAGTAGTCTCTCCTTTGATAATCACATCACCACAGCAATCAGAAAATCCTTCTACATGGCACACCTCATCACAAAAGGTTTCTCATCCAGAAAAAAAGAGGTCATTGTTCCCCTCTACTCATCACTCATTAGACCTATTATAGAGAACAACGCCCCTTTTGGTATGTACCTCACAAGACATCTACAGCAACTGGAAAGGCTGCAGAAATACTTCACAAAGAGGATTACCAGCCACAAACGGATGCCCTACGCAGACCGTCTCAAAAAACACCAGCTTTACTCCATCGCATATCGCCTACTCAGAGGTGATCTCTGCCTAACATACAAAGCTATGTCAAACCCAGAGCTGTTGGACATGCTCCACTTAAAGAAATCCCAATCCCTCTGAGCTGCATGCTCTAGGGACCTAAATCTTGTCACCACAATAAACAGAACATGCCGGAGGGATAGATTCCTTTCCCAGAGACTTCCCATACTCTGGAACAAACTACCTATCTATATCAAACAAAGCTCCTCATTAGCACTCTTCAAGAAAAATCTTGATGATTGGATGGGAGATAGGAAATTCTCCCTGGGGATCACTTCTGTGGCTCTGCTCGACAGTGGCACAGGAACATAATTTTCTTGGGTGGCAAAAGCCAGGGTACCTTTTTGTCTGGGCTTGTATAGGCCCTAGGGCTAATAGCCTAGTACCTACCTATGAACCTATGAACCTATTCTACTATTCACCTAAACCTATTTCTCCCACACACTAACAATCTCAAAATATATGCAACATAGTAGACCCCTCACCTTTCTCTGCCAGTATTCATTATTCTTATTCAACCCTTCTTCTACTACGTCTTCATGGTATAATGTCACCTATACACATTTCTTACTTGTTGAACCCAGACTGGTTTATGATATTTTAACCTGTAAGTCATATCCCACATATTCCTCTAACCCTCCTGGCTCAGGCTTCTTTCTCCATGTGTGTCCCATACCAGCATTAACATTACCATCACATCCCCTGTTACTCTTTCTATTGATTCTCTGTAGATTACTCCATTGTTACATTATCCTATCCCTTTGATGTCTTCAGTGAACCAGTTCCTCTCCTTCCACATTCCAGTCTTCCTTTTTGTTTTCATTTCTACCATGTATTGCAGGAACTACTCAATTTTCCATTTGGTCACCACTCCTTCTGTGGTAGCCTCATTTTCCCCTTTATATACTCCAAGGACCTAGACCTAAGTTCCTCCCCCATCTCTCACACCTGTACTACTTTAGATACATCTGCTTATACATATTCCGCAAAGCTAATTAGCTTGCACTTGTGTTTACTCATAATCCATACCCATTCAGTCACTTCCCCTATCACTCAAATTTCCATCTGTCTCTACCCTTTCTTAACATTCTTACTCAGTGCCCCAGGATATCCTTGAGCCCTCCAGGTTCCCACTGCATAACAGTGGTTGTTATATGATCCTTTGCAGCTTTACCACCCTTCTTTCTGTTGCCTCATCCATTGCTGCAGATTAAATGCTGGCTAATATTTTTTGCAGATTAAGCATTATTTGTACCCAATCTCCCTTCCAGGTGTAACCTTCCTCTGCCTGTTCTCTTATCAATATCCCTGCTACATATCACTTAAACATCTTTTACACTTACGCAAATAGTATAGCATTGATTAAAAGGGAATATACCTCCTACATAAATCATTTCAGACTCCACTTTTATGCTGATTATATTTACTCTTGCCATCACAGTTTCATTTTTTCTTTTACTTTCCCATCTGTTCTACGAACTTAATTTTATTTCTTTATTCCTCAGTATTTTACTGTTTCCATTGTCATTTCTATTAACTACGTATTTCCTGGATTTAAAAGGAAGATTGTACCTTATATATACATTTTAATTATAGTTAAACAGGCTTTGTGTCTGTGTGAACATGGACACTCACATAAATGTCCAAGATCAAGCTAAGATATTTGTAGGAAGAAACTACTTGAAGTTGTTTAGAAGTAATGAGGTGAAATATTTTGATTTTTTTGTGATATTCTAAACAGCAAAACTGCTGCCTTTTTCTGTTAAGGTGAAATTTTTTTGTGTCTGTAAGCCAATTGCATATATCAGCATAAGAAAACAAAAAGCTGTGATTAAATGCAGTGACAATGTTTCCAATCTGTAATCAATTTATTTTGCAGACAACATATCCAGTTTAAAAACTTTTAAACTTTAGTAATGACACTTTAAAAATGTCAATCATGCATAACACCACAGATGTGTTTTCACATATTATTCTTAAAAGATTTGTGTATGATATAATTTTTTTATGGAAATATACAGAGAGTGTTGAACCCATCACCTCTTTTATTGAGATTTGCTGTGAATTATTCCGACGCCACTTCTTCTCCTTTTGGCTTTTCCACTTAGGGGTCACCACAGTGGAACAATGGTTCGCAGAATGATTGGCAGTGGAGTTTTCTACAGTGTCGAGTTGCCAGCCTTGCACCCGATCTTACACACACACACACACACACACACACACACACACACACACACACACACATGCACTCACACCTAGGGCCAATTTAGAGTGTCCAGTTCACCTTCAGCATGTCTTTGGGATGTGTGGGAAAACCGGAGCACCCAGAGGAAACTCACGGGACTGCAGGGCCAACATGCAGACTCCACACAGAAGGCACCCCAGCCAAGAATCGAACTGGAGAACCTCTTGCTGTGAGGTCACAATGTTAACATCTGCACCATTTTTAATGTAGCAGTAAATAAATAGGAAAAAGCTGTTATGTACATAAGAGTGTTTTAGGAAAAAATGTAGAAAGGAGATGTATTTACATTCACAAAACATACACCCTCCTTTTGTATTTGACAAAGTAGTTTAAAGATGTTACATTTTTTAGACTCACCAGTGTTTCAAATAAGTTAGAGGAAGTACTTAAATAGTTCAAAAGTGATTTTAAGAACAGAGAATACAAAGGGGATGAATTATATAAAGTGAGAGCTGATGTAGTGAAATACAGTTTGATAATACTGATTGAACTTTTTTGGCTTGAACTTTTTTGGCCTTAAGGATTGTATAGGAAATTAATCTTTAGATGAAAGTGAAAAAGATATATAAAGCAATTATGCCCTGATTTTAGATTTACTGTCACATATTCTAAAAATGCCTATGCTATATGCAATTTGTTTAGAAAAAATGGTATATTTTATGGTCATGCACTATTATCAAGAAAATAGAAGTTCCTAAGCTTACTTTAGAAGTTCCTAAGCTTACTTTTAAAAATAAAAGAGGTAGCTGTGCTATAAGACACTACACTGCTAAATGTTTAGTGCTCACAGAGCTGGCACAAAATGTTGTAGGAATAATAATTTTTGTAGATAGACATTGAAACTTCCAATGTATGTATACACCCTATAACTGAAAACATACTTTTAAGCATTGTGCAGATTGCAAGTCAAACGATTTAGCATATTTAGCATCATGTGAGGTATGTAAAGCTTTTTATGCTGGTAAAACTAATCTCCACTTAAAAGAGAGAAAACATGAGCATACTAAAGCTATAGAAAATGTGCTAGAAATAATACTTTAGCTAAACATGCGATGAGTTTTGTATTTTTTGTGCTGGAATTAATTGCTACAAACATACAAAGTAGATATATTATAAGTTATACAGAGGTGATCGAATGAGAATGTAGTATAGAACTGGGTGCAACATGTTTTTCAGGGATGAATGAAATGAGCTCTTTAAAATCAGTTTTGAAACAAGGTGGATTACAGCATTAAATAGAATTATCTATGCACATATGTGAACCATCATGTATTTTTTATAAATATGTGAGATATTTGTTTGTTTCAAGTGTTATGTCATAAAAGTATAGTAGAATTTGTTTTAGATTGATAGTCCCGAATGGTTAAAGGTACTTTAATGGAAATAAGGACAATGGTTATTGAAGATTCACCTGATGAAGCTTATGTGAAAATATATTTGCATACGTGTTTGAAATTCTGTTGCAAATCATTTCCTAGGCTTTGACGAGATTTATGATGTCTGTCTAGCATAATATCATCTGTGTATAAAACACAATTGATATTTAAAAGTTCATAGGGATGACTGTTTATAAACAGAAAAGAAAACAGAGATCCAAGAACAGAGCCGTCAGGTACTCTTTTGGTGAAAATACCCCAGCAGTAGAGATATTGCAGGCCGTTATGCTCAATTTTCTACTGAGCAGAACTCTCTCCACAGTAGGAGTTCATCTGAATTAGAGCACGCTGGTAAACTACTCTCCAAACCTCTCCCAAGATCCAAGAAAAATTATGCAATTGATGAGACTTTTCTCCATTTTTGAGAAGGCTCTGGTTGGTCAGTGAGCAAATTGCTGTAAGAGTGTTATATTCTGGTCAGAATCTAAATCGATTAATACTAAAAATTTTATATTTGATAATGTATTTCAAGACTTAATTATACATTAGCTTTTCAAAACGCTTGGCAATATGGCATATCATTGCTATGGGTCTGAAATCATGTTTAGTAATAGGTGAATTAGTTTTTGGCAAAGTAATGATTGTCATGTGTTTAAAACTGTGTTGCAATAAGGCTTTGGTTAATGATAGGGTAAACATGAAAGTTAGTGGATTAGCTAGAAGTGTACTTCCAAGGTACAGAAATATTTCATAATGGTGGTGTATGTCATTGATGTATTTTTAATCAATTTTCACAAGGAGGGATTGGAGTACTGTTTTAGATAATACTGTAAAATACTACCTTGGGTAGTTAGTGGGTATATGTAGAAGCACTGTAAATGTGAGACGAGAACTGACAAGGAATATGAAGTTGGTGGTAGTAAGTGGAGAACTGAAAAGGTGTTTGCACTGAACATGTACTGCTTGATATCTGAGAGTAAAGAGGACTGGGGAAAGAGTTTGGGAAGATCTGAGAAATGTAATAGTCTTTCGTTGCTTAATCGTTGCTTATAAAAGAAGTTTTTGAGGATTTTAGATAGTGGCTCTGGCTTTGTTCGTGTTGCCCTTACATTTGTTTCTGAGATTTTGAGAGATATGTGGGTTGTTAAGGTTAGTAGAGTCCTGCTTTCAGTTTTTTCTTGGGCTGTCCCTATCCCTCATATGCTTCCTTATTTGTGAAGAGAAGAGGAGAGGGAGTTTTGTTACACATTAGTCGGTTTTGCAAAGGAAATAGGTTATTAGGAACAGGAGTAAGAAGGTTATGAGAAAGTGCAGCTGATGGGTTAGTCTCGCCATACAGATGAGACCAGTCTGTTTTTTTTTTTAAGTTCCTCTAGCAGAAGAGCCTTACAGGAATCAAAGACATTTCTACATTTAATAATAACCATTTCTCATTTAGGGTCTTTTAAGGGCACAACCGATAGCAATGGAGAGTGAACACTCATTGAATCATTACTAAAATGCACCTCTAGAATGAGGCCTTTACCAGTCTTCCAGTTATAGCAACTTGGCTTGTAGACCAATTGGTTTAAATTTAAATGGCTAAGGACTGTATAAAGTTTTGCCATTTAGAAGAAGAATTGCAATCTAAGCTAAGATCAGAAAGTTTGATTAATCTTATGTTCCCTATTAAATGTAATATAGCTGGGAAGATGTTAATAAAAATAGTAATAGACGTGGGAGGTAGAATGTAAGCAGCTGGAAGAAAATCTTTTTAACACCAAGATTTAATTCAGTTAACTTTGAATCAATACTGAAAATTACTACTGTGTTTTGAAGTAAAGCTGTAAGCACTTGGTGACACGTGATGATATCTCTTCCTAACCTAGAAACTTTTATATTGTCAAAGACGGTGTTAACATTTTTTAATTCAGTTCGATTAATAATCTGTGCCTTTGAGGAAAGTTAATGTGAATGGCCATAATTACTGTTTTATGGAACTGGAGCCTGGCTTTAGGCAAAGTCCATTTGTTATTCAAACTAACTAGGTCCAAAGCAGTAAAAGAAATTTTTGATTTTGGGGACATCTAATGAACTAAATTAGGGAAAAGAATTGCTAGAAATGCTGTTAGAGGAAGATTAGCTTATAAGCAGCTGTAAGGTCATCGACTTACTTCAGTATCACCCAATAATTTTAGGAGAATGAAAGTAATTAGTCAGTATAGTTTTAGACCAGTACTTCATTTAATTCTCTCCACCAAACTCACCTCCCTGTCTTCTGTTGATTTAGCTTTCATGTCACTTCCTCCTTTCTTTTCCTATAAATTTCTGGACAAAAACTTCCCTACCTTCTCCTGTGACTATAACAGGAATACCTCTTCTTGCTAAATTATCTGTCTAGATGCTTAATGTTTACTCATTTTGACTCACATCTGATTATTATCTAATGTTTATTCTCTCTTCTCTTCTCTTCTCTTCTCCCCTTATTGACATCATTATTTTCTGGATAGTACTCAACTGCATCTTTGACTGCACTTTGCCCCCCTTCCTTTTATTCATTTCTCACCACATTTGTTACATCATTTGGCCTCTTAATACTGACTTAATATCGTCCCATCGACTCAGTCTAAATTCATCATTATTTCTTGCATGCTATCAATTAGCTGTTATACCACCATGCTTAAATGCTCCTCCTGATAGTTTCTACATTTCCTTCCAAGCTGATCTTTAGCTTCAGCAGTCTGTTGTGACATGCCTGTGTCACTAGTAGTTATATATGTTCTCTGCATCATCTCTCCTTCATTACCAGAAAATATGTCTAAATGTCACATCTGCTTCATCCTTTATCTAGTAAATATGAATACTACCCTACCTGCCCACACTTCCATTCTTAAATCCATCACCACTTCTACCTTCCTCCTGTCTGCCTGCTCTTCCATTCATAAATCCATCACCACCTCTTGCTTCCACCTGAATGCCTGCTCTTCCATTCATAAATCCATCACCACCTCTTCCCTCCACCCCTGTTTTCCCACACTTCCATTTTTAAACCAATCACCACCTCTTCCTTCCACCCCCGTTTGCCTGTACTTCCATTCATAAATCCATCACCTCTTCCTTCCACCCTGTCTACCTATACTTCCACTCATAAATCCATCACCACTTCTTCTTTCCACCCTGTCTGCCTGCTCTTCCATTCATAAATCCATCCCGATGTCTTCCTTTCACCCCATCTGCCTAAACTTCCATTCATAAATCCAGCACCACCTTTTCCTTCCACCCAGTCTGCCTGCTCTTCCATTCATAAATCCATTCTCACCTCTTCATTCCACCCCGTCTGCCTGCTCTTCCATTCATAAATACGCCCCCATCTCTTCCTTCCACCCCATCTGCCTACACATCCATTCATAAATCCATCACCACCTCTTCCTTCTACCCTCATCTGCCTACACTTCCATTCATAAATCCATCACCATCTCTTCCTTCCACCCCGTCTGCCTGCTCTTCCATTCATAAATCCATCCCCATTTTTTCCTTCCACCCTATCTGCCTACACATCCATTCATAAATCCAACGCCACCTCTTCCTTCTGGGTCTATATTATAACATCGAAGTTCGTAAACATTGAATGTTATAATATTGAACCCTAAACACCGAAATCTGCAAACATCGAACAGTCAGAGCAGCGATTTTTTTTTTTCCTGGGGAAAAGAAATCGCTATTCCGAGAGACATACACACAACACAAACACACACAAAAAACAGCAATCCACACACATACACTTAAAATCCTACACCTAAACCTAAACTAAACTTTACATACACTACTAGCTATCCACTTACCTTAACCCAACCCTAACCCTAAGGTCCGTTACTATCACACACTCACCTCACCCGCGCCCTAACCTTAACTCACCCCCTAACCCTAACCTACACACAACTGCACACTTGTCTGACTTGTGCCCTAACCCTAACTCACCTAACCCGCCCCCTAAACCTAACCTACACACAATCGCACACTTACCAGAGCCGCGCCCTAACCCTAATGTCTACACAACCACACACTTACCTGACCCGCTCCCTAACCCTAACTCACCTAACCCGCCCCCTAACCCTAACCAACACACAATCGCACACTTACCTAAACCCGACCCGTAACATTCCAACATATCGAACGCTGAAAACAGTGAAGCCACAGCGACAGCCCACCAAATTCTTTCCCTGGGAAAGAATTCGGTGTCCTACACCTTCGCTGTTTTCAGTGTTCGACATTACTGGTTCGATATTATAACATTCAAACTTTATAAAATTCGATGTTATAATATAGACCCCTTCCTTCCAACCTGTCTACCTACACTTCCATTCATAAATCCATCACCACCTCTTCCTTCCACCCCATCTGTCTACACATCCATTCATAAATCCATCACCACCTCTTCCTTCCACCCCATCTGTCTACACATCCATTCATAAATCCATCACCACCTCTTCCTCTGGTTTAGCCTTCCATCATCAGTTGCACTGCTCCTTTACAAATAACCTTCCTACTGTGCCAGAGTTATGTTAAAATCTCTTCAAGAATCATTTCATCTTTGACATTTCCTCCATTTCTACCTACATTAAAAAATGTAAAATGTTCTCTCATGCAGTTGGGCCTCTTAAATATACTGTTTGTTTTCTACACCTTGCTTTGCCACTTTTAAAGTATTTTAATAGCAACTACACCTGATTATCTCTTTACAATATTGCTGACCCTCACTTTCCCATTCTTGCATGATATATCCTTTCCTCACAAGATCTATATAAATGACAAGACACTTTCTACCAAAGAACTTTGCTCTTTCCCTAACCTTAACTTTATTTCTTTTAATACTGTTACATATTGAGGATTGGTGAATTCACTGAGTTGGGAACAGGAACACCATATTAGACAGGATATTTTTTCATGTCATTGAAACTCAAGTAGCTTTTTAGATGCTAACCTTTGGCATTACAGTTTATGCCCTTTTGGAGTCCATACATTGCCACCATCTTCTACACTCTTTTGTCCCTTTTTCTCTTGGCTTTCAACTCTTGTCACAGTCTATTTAAAAACTGCATTTTTTTAGTTTTTCAGACCTGATTCAATCTGCCCAATTCCCATGTCATCCCTACCCAAAAGTCATCTATTTCTCCTGTACAACACACTGTCATCCTCTGGCCTCTTTGAATAATAACCAGGCTGACTGTATACTCTGTCCTCAATAGGTCCAACTATGCAATCCATTTATTAGTGGTTAAGCACTATCACTTTTAGTACAGTTCATTGGAGTATTTGCTAACAGATTATATGCTATTATTCTACATAGTAAGCTGATTCTTACATCTCTGTTGTTGCAGAAAAACATATGTCTTGTTCTTCTCAGTTTGCTATTTATCCTCCAAGTCCACTGAATTATATTAACAAGTAAGTGTATTTTTTCTGTTTTCTGTAGCGTTGTCACCTCACAGTAAGATGCTGTCCGGTTTGATTCTCAGTTAGAGCATCATCTGCATGGAGACATGCGTGAATGGGCGTACCTTCGTTGAAGGTTGTGCATCAGGGCTGGTAACTCGGCACGTAAAAATCAACTACCAATCATTAGCAGACCGGAGTTCCGCTGTGGCGACCCCTAACCGGGAAAAGCTGAAAGACACAAACAAACCTTGTACTCTCTCTTTAAGGAAAAGCTGCCTGCCACTGCCTCCCTTGTGCATTTGAATAGGGGGTCAGACTCACAAGAGAACATCCCTGCCAGCCTTCATAGATAAACTTAGTATTATATGCGAGAACAAACCCTCCACACCCTTCCATATGTTGGAGTGCCTACACACTACCTGCTACATAATATAATACAGTAAATAGAGGGTGGAAATGGCAGAAGGAAAGAGAGGAAAAACTAGGTGGCAAGAAGGGGTTGTAGAATAGCTGGAGTTTGGGAAGGCAATTTGTTTAGTTAGTTAACATTTGTTTACTGGGAAAGTCTGACTGAGGCAGAGCCCAGTTTTAGTGGAGGCCCAGGGAGAAATACTCCACATGCATGACTTTAGACTGTGGGAGGAAACTGGAGCATCCAGAGAAAACTCATGCAAATGCAGGGAGGACATGCAGACTCTGCACAGAAGGCACCCCAGCCAAGAACTGAACCAGAGAACCTCTTGCTGTGAGGTGACAATGCTAACTTTTGCACCAATGTGCTACTCAATTAAAAGTTTAAAGGAAGGAAAAGCTGCCAGAACTGATGGGTTCTCAAGAGAATTTCATAAGAAGGCAGAGTAGGAACATATTTTCCTAGTTTTCCATTTTCCTAACTTGCTTCAGAAAGCTCAGATTATGACAGCCCTCTCCTTTTCATATTCTTCTAAACTGTCCATATATTATTCTCTCTCAGTCTCACTCTCTCTTTCCATGTCTCTCAGACTCCCCTTTTGTGGTTTACTTCTGTTTGTTGAATTTCTGCCATCTGCCATCCCAGGTAAATCTTAATAATTAAGCCTTTCTGTCCTACAACTGATGTTTCTCTTAACTGTTTTATGTTCCTCTTAATAGCTTCTTTTGCTGTTTTCTCTCTCTCTCACTCACTTTAGTTTTTAAATTGGAGTAGGTCTCTATCTGACATACAATTGACCCACAAACTTACAGAACATAAGCAAAATTAGCCACAATGTACTAGATCTTAACAACTATGTTGTGTGACCCTTCCTACCTTGACTTTGCTATTACATTATCTCCAGACTGCCCTCACAAGGATCTCAACCATCCGCCCTGCTGTCATCTGTAATGCTTTTTACTGCGTACCTCTTGTTTGCTTCTCTGCGCCAACAACTGCATATTTTAATAAAAGCTACTCATACTAACACATGGTCATCCATTTCTCTGTTGTTTGCTTTTGTTCAGGCTTCTCACTCTTTCTATGATGACAACCAGGTTTACTTCACAATTTCTTCTTACTTTTCTATTATTCCTGGGACTGCTGATTGATTTCTACCTTTTCAGTTCTTCTTAATTTATGCTTGCCCCTACAATTGAATTAAAGAAAGTCTATAACATTAGTCTAGTTGTACTTTTTTACCTTCACCACTGTTCCCTACAGTATTCATGTATGCTACATCTTAACTCATGCAACAGGCTCTCAGTAAAAATTTCACAGCAATGTTTGAAAAAATGAAGCTGTTTCTGTCCAAAAGCTGCGGCCATGTATTTCTTATCAAGGAATGAGATGGGAGGATAGGTCTTCTCTACCCCTTCACTAGATCTTCATATGAACAGTGCTTTTTTCTGCCTGTTGAATCCTTTTAGAGCAGCGTTTCCCTGCTAACAAGTCTGAAGGTTGGCTTGAATACAGTTCATTTATGTCTGTATACAGGGGCTTCTTCGGAGATGACATCTACAGTCAGTGTGAACAAATATCTTATATAGACCAGTGCACTGTGCATGAGCTGACTTAAAGGATCCAAATGGGCATCACGTGCATAGTACGAGTCCATTTACAAGCAGGACAAATGTTTGTTGGTGATGACTGTTTTAAGGCAATCTTCATAAACAACTAGGAATAACTACTAGGTGATAAAATTCACTGCTCCCTCCATATTGGATGTTTTAAAAGCTGAAATGTCAGGCGAGGCTACCAGGACAGTTCAGTTGCTGATCCTCTTGTTATCTTAATGACCAATGACTATCTAATGATGAGTGCAAATACACTAGAAGAAATTTTATATAAGAATTAAAACACATAATAAAACAAGCAGAATAATCAGCTGTTATGCTGACACATGACCAACAAAATGCGGAAGGTTCTTCATATATGGTGGGTATAAAAGAGGTATTTCCTGATGGGTCCATTAAGATGGAGAGAGGCAGACTCAGCACAGATGCTGAATCCAGTCAGAATAAGGAAAAGCAGAGAAAGATGATGATGGAATACAAATTCTGTGAAATGAGGCCACATTTGTAGAAAATACATACTGAATGAAATATCTGTTTTCCAGTGCTGGGAAGGGCATTTTACAGTGCAAATAATTAAATGTTGAATCACTATTTATGTCCTGAGAGTTAAATAGATTTACCTGAGAAAGAAGCGGTAGTGTTAATGATGGTAGAATATATATAATGAGAGATTGTTTTATAAGAAAACTTTTGTGAAAACAGGCCATTGTGTCAGACAACGCAAATGGGAATGGCAGCTGATGTTAGAAATGCTTGGTCAGTACAAATGGATGTCATAGTGGCAGAAAAGGAAAAGAAAGTGATAATGTGCAACATGACTGGATTACTATATGCAATAACACCAAAGAGTTTCTTTTTAGTGCACAGTCTTGGTACATCATCTGTTTCTCTCTCTCTCTCTCTCTAGCTGTCTCTCCCTCTTTTATGTAAGTTCAGGTGATACCACTTGATTCAAATGTGAAAATTATAAAGTTTGTATATCGTGGAATGATGTTTTTTGAGGCTGAGAACACCTAGGAAATAGGAGAGCATTCTAAAATGCAAGGTATTCATGGGGTGCTGTAAAGTCATTCTCTGACACATCCTGTACTGTCTTGGCAAAGTAATGGCCAAGGCTGCAGACGACAGCAAGAATTTAGATGCAGCTGTTGGACATTACTTTGAGTTACACTACTAGTTGGTATTTCTGTCAATTTTGTCTTTTTCTGATCTGTTAAGAAGAGTTTAAAATGGAAATCTACAAATAAACCAAAGATTTTTGGCATACTGCTTTTTATGAAGAATACACAGCAGTTTAACCATGTCCTGCAGTTAGTTCTCATATACTCATATGATCATTTTAAACACCTACAGCAGAAACAAACAAACATTGATATACTACCCTGAATTACAAATATTAAAATGAACACAACTACGTATGAAAGGTAAAACAATATTTAATACAATGCAGACATTTTAATTACTAAAACAAGAATACTCACAATCAATACCTTCTGCCATATGCTATTCACTAGAATGAGAAACATAATAATTTTATAGACGTTTTAAGATCTGCAAAGTTCATCTGTTACTAAACTACTTGACTTTTACTCTTTGAAGTAATATCTCTTTTGGTGCTAAGTTATGCTTTTGAAATATTACTGCTCAAATTATACACTTTTGAGAACTGTGTTTGAAAATCAGTCTTTTTTTCAAAGGAGGAAAGCCAGTATTCTGATTTTGTGCACAATTCCAAGCCTCTGTCTTGGTTATGTTTACCTCAGAGGTGTTAATAATAAGTAACAGGTAGTGTGTTCATATTCTTATATGAAATGATGTGGTGGACTTCTCTCGGCAGGAAATAGTAATTTTCCTCAAATGGACATTCATAATCTTTTTTACATAATTTATTTTATTGAGACTCATTTCTTGTTTTATTCATGCAATGGCAAGTTAAATACTGCCTTGAGAAAGTAAAATAAAAATAACGGGTACAACTACCTTATGTATTGTTATCAAAAAAGTACCTAGGATGCAGCAGTGAAGAAGTATTTTACTGTATTTTGTTAATTTTTAATTATTTTTAATAAGAAGAAAATTGCGCTACAAGAGTTTTTTTTTTTTACAATATGAAGGTATTTGAAGTTTCTTTACTGATTTAAAAACAACAAAATTAGGTAGCTTGTGGAGTTCCACAGCTTGCAGATGATTTTATAACTCAGATTTTATGAGGGCTGTTACTTCTGCTTTCTAACAATTTGTGCCCTTATGTCTGAATGTCTTTATTAGACTGTTTAGAACCATGAAAACTGTGCGACCCCATGTTTTCTAATTTTTCACTCTGCCTTATATTGTATTCTTTATAAAAGTTAATCTTGCTAAGGAAGAAGTTGTGAAATCCAGTTATGTATTGCAAAGAAATAAATTAAGGATGGCACTACTTAATATGGTTCTGAGCATACCAGAACCAGTGGGTAAAACCTAAGATGTAAAATAAGGAACATAAATTAAATAAAAGCTTTAGAACTGAAAGATACATAGAAGTTATGTTTTAGATGTATGGCCTATAAGATGCAAGTTCTACAAAAAAGTTTATCAATATATGCTGCAAGTCTAATAAGTAATTATAAATATTATACCGTTTTTTATAATGTTAATTAAGGCAATCAAATCTTAGTGGAGTTTATTTATAAAGACACACACACACACGCACACACACACACACACACACACACACACACACACACACACACACACACACACACGCACACACATGCACCCTCACACACAATGTGAATATAATTACCCCCATCATTTCAGACTATAATGCTTGATTTCATTGTAGCTCATTACATTTCTGATGATGTAAGCCGATACACAGAAATAATTTACAAGTAGGACTTGAAAACATTTTATCCTAATTAACCTAAGAATTATATTATATAGAAAACACAGCTTTCTAATTTAGTAGTATAAAATTAAGAATGAAAACTGTAGCCCCAGCACTTCTGCACATTCCTAAATATAACAGATATGTGGATTCCTTATTGCTCTGGATTCCTTGCATCTAACTTGGCTTTCATACGGCTCCTTAACTTTTGACTCCTGTCATTTTAATCACATCCCCTGGGTCCTTCAGTGAATGTCTGCTGTTGGGTTATGCCTTACCAGAGAGCTACAAGTGCAATATTGCTGAAGGTTTATAGTGGTTATTACAATTCCTCTAGCAACCCTGCAGAAAGAGAGTTGCCAAGGGGATGAGTCAATCCTATGCAAGCCTTCATCCTTTATTAGGGTGCACTTGAAAGGGGATGATTTAACAGTTAACATTTTGGAACACACAGTTATAAAGATTGTCTTGCTTTGTAACTAATGGGCCATATATTTTTTACTAGGCCTGAACTTTTGTCCATTCTTCTAGCTTTAGAATGGTTATGAGAAAAATGGAGCTTATCATGCGTGCCGTTGACAACACCAGAGAAACAGCCAGGCTGAAGAGAGGGTGGGATATGTCTTCCCAATCAAACTAGTTGTACTAAAAGATGGGCAAAGACACTTCGAGAAGATAAAAACAAGCCTTATTTATACTATCTGCTTTAGACATCAAACGATTCAGTAAAGGAAAAAGGCAATACCAAAATAATTATTTTATTTGGGTGCTTTTCAAACAGTGGTAATATTATCAGAATGTATTTTTCCATTTCCATACTATAGCTAAAAATTTAAATACTTGTCCTGTTCTATAAAACGCAGTAAACACCACTGACAAAATTTGACAAACTGGGAAACAAAGGGCAGACTTTTCATATGCTATATACATCTATATGTTTATTCGGATTATGATGTGTTTTGCAGTGCTATTGTGTACTTTCATTTCAAGAGAGTCTCTCTGCCTTATAATAAATTTACACTCACTTAGGACTGACATCACCACAGTATGAAGTTAAAATGATGATGCACAAATTATGACTTATTTTACTCAGTAATTATGTTGCAATTCTGGCAGACAGCATTAAAAACACTAAGGACAACTTACATCATCTTAAGAGAAATGTGTTGCACTATTTGTGTAGACAAAAAAACTATTCAAACCTCCATGCAGACTTCACATACAGTACTTAATGAGTTCAGTGTTACCAAGTCTTGTTTTAAATAATGATTCGGCCGTCCATCCATCCATCCTCAAACCCTTTCCCATTTTTGCACATGGGGCCAGGGTGTCACTTCAACAGTGACAATCATATAGAGCCAAGGTCATGTTGTACTTTAATTTGTTTACTGGTTTAATTTGACTTGAGTATATTTTTTTTGCTGTTTAGATGGACTGAAAACATATATATTTAAGCAAACTATGCCTTACAAGGCAATTAATTATAGTTTAGGGTTCCTTCGTGAATGAGGTATTATAAAGAAAGACAGTCAGGGAATTCAAAAATGTGCAAGACAGGCATAGATCAGATCTAGTGTAAGAAGAAGTAATATATGAATTAACAGACAATTGCTTGTTATAGCCTTGGAAATATAACAAGGAAGAAAAAGCAGATGAGGAAGTCATTATCTGTATGAATAAATCTATATTAATGGATCGCTTACGTGTATGTGGACCTAATTTCATGAAACTCAAAGTTGTGAATTATGCTTGCTCTGTGGGGCTGACATCAGTTGTTGATCACCTTACTAAATGCAGAACAAAGCAATTTTAGGTGAAAATGTATAGTAGATGTCACACAGGAACTGAATGCAGGCTGTGTGAAGAAATACATTAGTTTTTGCAAGCTGAGTAGAATGTAATGAAATAGAACGGGGTAAAACAACACTGCTTGTGCTGACCTGAGCAAGCCAGCAAAGAGAAAGCAGTAAAGCACAATTGAGATATGGCAAAGCAAAAAAAAACTTTTATCACAAATGCATTGCTGAAGAGTTAGCTATGTTGTCAAGTAAAAACAAGTTGAAGTAAATGACTAAGTCGAGCAAACAATGTGAAAACATGTCACTGACACTAGGAATGCATAGTGATTTTGAAAGTAAATGAATTCTTCAAAACTTTGCACTGAATTAAAGGATAACTGTGTGTCTGTCTGTATGTATGTGTGTGTGTGTATGTGTGGGTATGTACATGAATGTGTATATACATTATATTAAAAAGGCACACTAAACTATGCATTTATTTACAATACTGACTAAGGTGGAGTGTGTATCTGTGTGTGTGTGTGTGTGTGTGTGTGTGTGTGTGTGTGTGTGTGTGTGTGTGTGTGTGTGTGTAGGGGAGTATGGATAAGAAACACAAAAAACTAGTACAGCAGCATGCATGCGTGCTTGGTGGAATATAACATTGTTCTAAGTTGAAGGTAAGTCTGTGTGTTTTATTTTAATAAGAACAATCTAGCAACTCAGCATGGAAAGCTTATAGTGTTGTGAGCGTTATACCTGTAGAATGTGGTGGAGCTTAATAAATGACCATCAGTGCCCTATGTGTTTCATTTTGTTGACTTGGTTATTCCATTATTCCAATGGCTTATTTACAGGGAGAGTTGAGATGCATCTGTACTCACTAGGCGTAATATAACCAGGATGCAAGGGACATCGTCTTGCTCTTCTTTGATATGTGCCGTGAAACCCTTCCGATCCTTCTAAACTACTGTCAGCCCAGCAGATGGGACCTCACATTAACATTTCCTTAGGATGTTTCTGAGAAGTGCAGCTTTACTTTCACGCTGCAGCATAGTACATGAAGCATGCATCTTGTGTACAATATAACTCACAGATTTCTCATCTTCCTATCACCATAGGTAAGTGAGTTATCTGCTAAGCCTGACGTAGTGATGAGTAAGCAGAAGGGAACTAAGTCATACAAACACAGAAATGGAAATGTTTGCAAACAGTATGGAATGGAATGTAAAGTGCATTACAACATCAGAAATGCTGTATCAGTCTGAGGGTGATAAGCTGTTCTGAAAAATGCTAGGAGTTCGGATGATTGTGAGGTTTATGTTTTGAACAAATAGAGTGTAAGCATGTGGATGCTGGTGTAATTCATGAACACAAATGAAGAGACTTTTGAAATATTTTTTTCATATTCATGTTAAGCAACTTTGAGGTGAGAATGAAGGGGGGAACTAATTATGTCTAGACAACAAAATATAAGTAATCATCTGACAACTTCAAATGTTGGCTTGCAAAGTACTGCTAATGTTGTACTAAGGTGTAATATAACAATTAATAGTATTGGTGAGACCAAGAGATGAACTGAGAAATGAAATGCCATGCATAGTCAGTCTGCATTCATGGAAAATAAGCTTTTCTTTGTACCTTGTTTTACTATTGCTTGTCCCTACTGGGTTATCAGAGAAAAGTACTGATCAAAGAACTGAAGAGCTATTAAAACAGCAGTAATGTTGCATTAGTCGAGGAAATTATAGGATGAAAGTGAACAGTACATCAAACATTGTGGTACTGAAATAATAAAACATAAACTATGATATTAATTTTGCCTAAATGTTATTACTTCTTAGTATCAGCTATCAGAAAACAGTGCTGCTCAGTCAGTAACAAAATGTTCAGTTTTTCTCTATAATCATTGTTTTATGCAGCTTTTTCATTTTGTAAAAAAAAACGAACTACAAAGCAAAAAACTGTAAGCTCCAACACCCACACAAACAGTGCAACAGATGACGTTTGCAATCATGTCAAATTAAATGAAATATTTGTCTTTATTATATTTGTTTATTACTTCTAATAGTCAAGTATCACAGATTAGTGTTTGTCAAAGAATCGAGGCCATCATGCTGGATGGTGTTTCCCTAGGATCATCTTTTTTGTGCAGCAAAACATTCTTTTATTTAATAATACTAATTGAAATGAAGCTCAAGATGAGACTATGTGACCTTCTCTATCCCATGCAAACAGTGCATCAAATAAGGCATGTCGTTACTTAAAATCAGTATGGGTACTGGTGGTAAAGGAAGTAAAGCAAATTGGTATTTGGAGTGCAAGTAGCAGACGTAGACCATTGTAGAATTTTATTAGGTCATAAATACAAATAAACAGTATTTCTTAGCAGGGACCACATGTTTAGGGTTTGTACAAGCTGTTAGGATTAGTAAATTAAATTTGTAAGTACCATATATGTGCAAACAGTACATAAGTGGTTATTAGTAGGATTACATATTAGTAACAAACAGTTAGATGCATGCCTATATTTTAAGGGTAAAATTAATGTACAGCCTATAGATGAAGTTTCCACAGTACTGCAACATTTACATGTTAACTGTGTAGCAGATATTTGTAGTCATGTAAAATGAAGTGAAACATATTTTAGAATATCAGATAACAAGAGATACTAAAGAATCAATCACCATAATGCTGTAATACTGTTTTCTATTGATCATCTTTAATTTTTTTCAAAAGCACTTTATTAAGGCAAAAATGATACAACCCCCAGACACTAAGCTCATTTACGAGTGATTGAATTAATACAGCCTTCATATGGTAATCTGGGATGTGTACAAATAGCCTGATATGCTTATGACTTCTACCATGCAGATCGATTCTGTGTACTGCCAGAGTGAGGGTCATACACTGACGTGGAATACGTCAACATCTAGACGCTGTATGAATCCTGCCATACAAATTAAGCTGTGGCAAGAAATGACCATGTGGAAATAAAGTAAGGCATTGTGCTCTTGATTGTTTGGCACATACTGCTGCATCATAGCCAGCACTGAGAAGTAATGGCTAGGCATAGGCAACAGGACTATTTAACTTTATTTTAAACTATTACAAATATGATTGAGGTGTAAATCAAAACCAGCATTAGAATGCTTTATTAATTACATCATGCTCATGGATTTGTAAAACAAAAAAGATGATCTTGGACGAGGAACGTAAAGCAAAATGATTACTTACTGCATGAGAAGATCTATTCTACCAGACCGACGGGAGACCTAACAAACAAATACAACCAAGAGTAATAGTTTACATCAGTTTACATGATGGCAAATAGCAACTTTTTGTTGAGAAAGCAATATATACACTTCATGGCAGAATTAATACAGCCTGAAGATACTTCTCATGTCAGGAGACTTAAAGATAGAATAATATTATTTTATCACTATTTTTTAATCATGACTTGAGTTATTGTAACTGCATATCCGTGCAAAAAAACTGATAATCTTGAAATGTGGCTTAAAATTGAATCAGTGGTTTCTGCCTTTATGAGGCAACAATGAGCTCAACAGTTTTCCTGCAAGTGCTGCCAAAGATTTGTAGTCCTCTGTTTGACATGCTTTAGACAAAACAGATTTATAAAATTCATTTTGTGTCACCTTTAAGAGCAAAGACAAGACAAAACTTCATGATGAAGACAGAGTAAGACAAGGCAACAGTTGTTCTACTGAATACTGTTTTCAGATAATGCTAAATGAGTGTGCCCTTTGCAGCATATGATTGCTACCTTTGGTGAACTACCTCTAGCAATAGGAAGACTACAGGTAGTTTACGTACACTTTAAAACTCTGCACGACTTAATAAAGAGTCCCCCAGCATTCTATTTAATGTTTTCGGCCTGCCTATGAAATATAATTTATTTCCTTGTTTGCTTCCTTTATTAAGTGGGTAAGTGGGCTGATTCAAGGATCTTTTTGACCATGGCAGGGTTTTGCCATTGACAATACATCAGTTACACAGGAATCTGTGATTTTTTTCTCTTTCAAAATATTTATAAATCTTGTTTTTAAACAACCACTTCTCACTGTAAGTTCTTAATGGCATGTATATGTATCTGCCAGTATACACAGGGCATCCCTATTTATGAATATTCTCTTTGGTACCTTTGTTAACAAAGGCCCTGTTGAGTTTAAAAGGGGAATGTATGCTCTGGTTACCAAATAAATGCAAAGAGACATGAAGAAGACTGCTTTTGCAGTAACACATGTAAAAACAACAGATGTATGACAGCCTTTGGTTAGGATAGGAGATTGCCCCTTCCTGATTTTGTCTTCTCTACAGAAGAACTCAAGAAGGGTTTTATATAGGTCTGGGTAATATGGCTTATAGAAGTCCTGGGACAGCATGTCAGCTATTCTTCAGTCATTAAAATTCAGTGAACATTCCCTGTCAGTTCATGGCACTGTAAGACCTGTGCCACCTCAGTCCATTGATCAAATGTTACAGACTGCCATATCCTGCCATGTTCTGCTGCATTACAAAATTCCAGAAATAACTGACCCCATATAGTAAACAAATATGCACATATTACATTGTACTATATCTGTGACTTGTGATCAGGCAAGTAGCACTGCTACACTGACCATGTTCTGTGCTAAAATTAGAATGATTCAGAGATTTGGAATGGTAGCTCAGGCACAGAAAGCCAACTCTATACGTAGCACTATCTCTATGAGATGTACACAAGACTTCAGCATGATATTTATAATCTCTTGTCTCAGGAAATGACTTGATGCAGTCTGCCTCAGTTTCCTTGCCTGTTTTTGCTGTGTTGTTCATAGTTGCTATTCTTCTGTTTCCAATCTGTTACTCATATGTCAATCCAGTTTCAGCTTGAAGTTCATTGCTATATTTGTGTCAACATTTCTTGTTGGCTGATGTATAAGTTTTTCACCCTTTCAGTCACATTATTTCTAACATTAACTATACAGACACCCCAAAGCTTATTAGTATATACCATTGAATTGAAATATCTGACTGCAAGAGACTGTGCACAAAGACTGAAACCAGCATATGTGCTATTTTGTGAACACATGGTAGACACAACACACATGTTGGCCTTTTGTGTGTTCCATTATTATTATTATTATTATTATTATTATTATTATTATTTCATAACATTCTTAGATGTGATTTGATTAATTTCGCAATATGTTAATTTTCCTTTTTCTTGCACTGGTAAATGCATGCCATATAAAATCATAAATATACTGGCAAAATCTGAAATTATGTATTATATGTTGCTCGCACTGAGGGCATTTGATGACTTGTCACTTTGCAAGTGAAACTACTGTCAAGAAAGTATGCAAGCTAATTTCTAATTTTATCAGAACTAAAACTCATGTATATTTTTAAAATGGAATGAATGTTTGAGGTTACTGGATTTATGCTTGAGCCTCTCCCTTCAAATTTGGACACGTGGCAAACATTACATAAAGATAAAGATAAATTCATAAACTTAGGGGAGAATTTAATAAAGCTTACACATTTTTTTTCTGTGTAGGCATTGCTCCGTGCTCCTTACATGGATGTGAACATTTTTAGATTCAGTAAGCTCTGCTGGGCATCATGCATGCACGCACCAGCACAGAAACATCCGTGGCATGCAAATTGCCTCATAAGCAGGTGAATCTCAAGCAAATGAGGCAGGTAGAGTGATCCAGCAAGCCGATAGGCATCTGTTCAGACCCTGTGCTAGTATCTGTAGTGTATGTGGAAAAATTCCATGTACAGGAGTGTAGCTAGAGAAAAGGGGTTGTAAAAATGTAAATATATGGACAAAAATCCCCTGAGATTGTAATACCACATACACATACGAGTGAAACTATTATCCTGTATGTCGGAAAAATGAAAAGAAATAAGTTAAATTAATTTTCTTTTAATAATCTCAGCATGTTTCCGTGACACGCCGCAGTGCGCAAACATGCTTTGTAGAAAAAGAAAAAGAAATAATGGAAAAGAAAATGAATATTATGTGACAGAAATCTATTACAGGACCTTGTGTGGACTCCCTACAGTGGTACATTGGTGCTGCTGCTAAGTTGGTAGGGCTATGAAGAATATAGTTTCCATGGGTACTTATGCAAATCAGGTGGAGTTACTGAATAGCAGAAAGGAGTAATTGTGTCCGCATATTCCCTTCATGTAGGCTTAGACCCTTGTTGCTGTTTACACAGGATGTAGCTGACATCGGGGGGGGGGTCCACTGACTTCTAAGCTCATTTTAGCTTAGATGCACAAGTTTGCACAGTGCACCACCTGGCTGAACATGTCCTTTCAGGGGGGTGTGTCCACTAACTTCTAAGCTCTGTTTAGCTTCGACGCACATATTTGAGTGGAGTTCTGCCATGCTGAGTGTGTCTGAAAACCAAATGCATTCAATTAGTATTGAACCTTGTTTAAGCTAAAATAGGGCCATTAAATGATGTTAATTATACTGTAGGCAGGTGGAATGCATCATAGTTAGCCCATCACACATTCAGAACCTACAACAGACCTCTATAAAGTATGCAAACACCCTAGATTCTGATGTATCCCCAATACTCTGGACAATTGGACAATTGGAGTACAGACTTGGGAATTTTAATGGAGATAAAGCTAGGGGCTGCAGCAGGTCTGCTACATCTGTATATGCTAGATGCTGATATCAATGCTGCTGCAGCTGCTGACAGTAGGCCTAGACAGAGAAGGGGAAGAGTGTTCAGGCCCAGGGTAACCTTCCAGGAGCTACATGAGCTGGAGATTGTAGAGCACTACAGGGTGGAGAGAGACATACTGCAAGAACTCACTGAGCACTGTCACCCTCAACTCTGATCCAGAGCCAACAGAGGAAACCCATCCCAGTGTATGTGTAGCCATTAGGATATTAGCTACAGGTACTTTCCAAAGACCAACTGGGGACATGATGGGGGAGGGGTCTCACAGGCATCAGCATCCAGGGTACTCAACCTCCTGGATGCCATGCTACCACATGCCAATGAGCACATTTATTTTTCCCTCACCACTGAGGCAAGGGCCAGTAATATGCAACAATTCTACCATGTAGCACACTACCCTGAAATACTGGGTGCCATAGACTCTACTCATGTACACATTAAGGCACCACCCAGTGAGGAGGGCAGAATCTATGTCAACTGCAAGGGGTACAACTCCAACTGCCAAGTTGTGTGCAATGCCCAGGGGATTATCATGAATGTGTGTGCCGGCAGCCCTGGCAGTTATCACGACTCCCATATCTGGCACACATCACAGCTGTACCAGATGTTTGCTAGGGGGGACATCCCACATGGCCATTTACTGGGGGATGCTGGCTATGCACTGGAACTGTGGATGATGACACCCCTCAGAAATGCACACACACCTACAGCAGAATTCCATAATGAGGCACACGCACAGACTAGGAACATCATAGAGGGTGCGCTTGGGCTTCGGGAGTCATGGTTCCAGTCCCTTGATATATCTGGTGGAGCCCTGAAGTACTCCAGCCACATGTGCACCTATGTTCACAGTATGTGCTACGCTACACAATAAGATCCTGTGGAAACAGCTGCAGCAGGATCATCTAAGGGAAGGGATACACAGCCTTCTACCAGTGCCAAGGTCACCACAGTCACAATCACAGGAGGACTCAGAGGAGGAACCCCCTGATGATGTCCCTATAGGTCGATGTAGGTGTCCCCAGTATGCCCTGGCCTTGACTAAGAGACAATGTATATCACATTCACTGACAATCTAGGGGTGTAGGAACTGACACCTTAGTCCTACTCACATACATATATCAAAATTGATGCCAGGCAACCCACACAACTGCTACCCATCCATGTATTGGCTGTGTACTGCTTGCATCAGACAAAGTCAGCTCTAAACTACAGTTCTGTCAACCTGCTGCATTCGCAAGATAAGTCTCTAACCTACACACTGCATGTAAGGATTACTATATGTTATTGTATGTATAGATCTGCTACATTTATGCAAGGAAATATAGTGGGCTATTTGGGCAGAAGTAACATCCACATGGAACTACAGATACCCAGTCCACTAGTATGTGTTCCTTCATATTCATTAGGCCTCATGGTTGCAATATTCAATACATCAGTCAAGGGAGATGTTAAACAGTGGGGTCATGTAGATCTGAGTGTGTCTATGTACCTTTACAAATTATTTCCAGATGTAGCACATGCATATAAATTGTGAGCACATGCAGGCAGCAGTGCCATTTATTTATCTATGTATTTATTTGCATTTGTTTACCAGGATGGTCCAGCTGGGCCAGAAGTGCCCATTTTCAGTGGAGTCCCAGGGAGAAAGCCCCACATATAAGACATTTCACATACAATACAGAATTTACAGTAATAAAGATATTCGGTACATATTAGTGGCAGTTTATACAATTGGTGAAAAAATACATAAGTAATCATTCTCAAATCAAAGATAGTATACAACCGATAGAGTATATACATGAGAACATTCCATATGAGTAGTTTTTAGCTAGCAAAATTTATATAGGATACTTCATGCAGTGGATGAAAAGCAGATATAGGAATTAATTAGAGACTAGTACTTAAACATTTCACATGCTTAGGAGGTGTAATAGCTGAGTGATAGGCTATATGAGTCCTGTTGCAGGAATCAGCAAAGTTGGTGGATATTGTTGCAGATATAAGTGGTGGTATGATATTAAGATAGGCTGTGAGAGTACCTGAATGTCTCGCCTGGTTCAGTGGTAGGCCTATAGGACAATGAGGGTTAGTTGAAGAGGGAAGTGGACAGGAAGGAGAGGTGTAGTAAGAAAAAAGACATGTGGATGTAAAAGGAGGATGCCAGAGTAGTAGAGTAAGGGTGGGAATAGTTGTGATGGTTGAAGTTAGGTTATATGAGATGTGGTGTTATGTCATGTGCACAGCCAAGATGAGGAGAGGTATTGTTTCAGAGATGTCTTGAAGAGGGTTACTGAGTGGGTGGATCTAAGTGTTGGGGGGAAGGAGTTCCAAAGTTTTGCGATGGTAAAGGAGTAAAGCATCTGACCAGCCAAAAGTTTGGGTTTTTCTACATTTATGAACAGTTGGTTTCTGGATTGGAGTGATCTGTTAGGATGGCATAAAGTAAGTATAGAAGATAGAGCAGGGCACATAGATGGATTATGAATGAGTTTGTGAGCTGTAGTTAGCTGGATAAAGGTAAGATAGTTGGGCAGTTCAAGCCATTTTAGGCTGCATAATGATAAGCAGTGGTGGGATGAGTAGGAGGCATAAGTTGCAAACTTAGTAATTTTGTTGTAGCATGAGTCTAGTTTGGACTTTAGAGAGGACTGAATGTTGGTGAGGAGGGGGGCACAGTATAAAAGAGAAGGCAATAGAAAGGAAGAGGCAAGGGAATGGTGGACTGATGCACACAGTAAATGTTTGTGTCAGTCGAGAGTGCCAAGCTTTTGATGTGTCTTTTTGACATTGGACTGGATGTGCAGGTCGAATGTGACGTTTTCGTCTATGATGACACCTAGGAGTTTTGTGCTAGGTACAATGTCGATGGTGGTATCATTTAGGGATCGAATGGTGAAGTTCTCTTTTTGTAGGGGGTGTGGATTTTGGGGGGGGCAAAAATTACTAGTTTGGTTTTGTTGGGGTTCAGGACAAGATGATCATTAGACATCCAAATTTCAGTGGAGGTGAGGGCATTTTGGGTGAGTTGGTGTAATTCTGAGGAGTTGTTTGTAGTGCAGATGATAGTGGAGTCATCTGTGTACTGGATGATTGAGCCTTTAGAGATTGTGGTATGGAAGTTATTGATAAATATGCTAACCAGAAGTGGGTCTAAAATGGAGCCTTGAGGAAAAACAGTGGTGGTGTTTAGGAAAGGGGAGTAAGAGTTCTGCCATTTAGTTGATTGTTGCCTGTTAGTGAGGTAATTAGTGAACCAGTTTAGAGTTTGAGGTGCGGTACCTATGTTAGAGAGTTTTGTTAGAAGGGGAGAGTGGGATATAGTACTGAAAGCTTTAGAAAGATCAAGAAATAGTGAAGATGCGATTTTACTAGTACCATGGGCTCAATTGATAGTGTCCATGAAGGATATGAGGGCAGTGGCGGTACTATGTCCGGGCCTAAATCCATGTTGGGTGGGGGAGAGGTTGTGGTTGTGAGTCAGATGGTGAAGAAGTTGAGAATGAATACATTTTTCCAGAATCTTAGAGATGGGTAATAGTATAGCAGTGGGACAGACATTGGTGGTGTCTGTGTTGGGCCCCCCTTGTGTAGAGAGGGGATATAAGCTTTTTTCCAGATGATGGGCATATAGGATTCTTGGATAGATCTGTTTACTGATAGGGTAAGCAATTGAGTTGGCTGAGATTTACAGGTATATTGTCAGGGGCATTTGTGCATGGTTTGAGTTTTAGAAGCAATTTTTTAATAGTTGATTTGGGTATAGGTGACAGAGTAAAGTTGAGAATAGGGGATGTACTGGTGTTAGCTGTGGTGAGGTCTGTGGTGAACAAGTTGGTCTTGGGAAAGGTAGCGGTTAGATTGGCTATAGTATCTATGAAATAGGAGTTGAAGGTTGCAACAATTTCAATGGATGTTTTATTTAGGTCTGGGCAAGGATTATTACTAGAGCCTGGGTTTAATAAACAGTTGAGAGAGCTCCAGAATTTCTTTGGGTTTTGCTTGTGTTGATTTTGTAATGTGAGGTAGTGTTCTTTTTTGTTTTGTAGTACTAGGTGCTTAACCTGGTTTTGGAGCTGTTTGTATTGGCCAAGGTCAGATGGGTTTTTGATTTTTTTTGAGATTTTTCAGGATTTGTCCCTGTGATTCATGAGATCCTTAGTGGATCTTGTTAGCCAACTGGCATGGTTGGTCTTTACTCTCTTTTGTCTAAAGGGAGCGATATTCTTTAGTATGCTGAGGAAGGTTGATTGGAAGAACTCAACTGCCTCATCAAAGGGAAGTGATTTTAGTGCATCCCAGTTGATGCTAAGCAACCTTTAGTTAAAGCCAGATGGACAGAACTGGGATTCATTGCTGGTAACTGTACTGATGGTTAATTGTTGTGGTACATTCACATTGTAAAAAGGCCGGTACATAGCCACTTATACTATTGAAGAGTGTACCAGCAGACATGATCTTATTTGGGTTGGACACTAAAATCCAGTCTATGATTGAGTCATTAGTATTAATTTTGTTAGGATTGGTTATGGTGTTAACTAGCTGGGTGAACTTATACTGATTGATATTGCAGTTAGAGTGGTGTGGGGATATGTCTATCCAGTTGATATTTACATCTCGCAGTATGATAGCCTCATTTTTTTTATGTTAGTAGATGCCCAGGCAAGGATTTCCTCAAGAACTGGGATGTTATTGCCTGGGATAATGTAAATGATTATCACACCTAGTTTTTGCAATAATTCATTTTAAGGAAAGAAACTAGAAGTTCAGCTGTGGAGAACTGTGGGATGGGTTTTGTATATGGGACAATAGTGAAGGACATGGGGCATATTAGAGAAATGCCTCCACCTTTTTATCGGGATCTGTCAGCCCTAAGACAGGCAAAATCTGGGGGAAGGAATTCTGTATCCTTAATATAGGGTTTTATCCATATTTCAGTTGCGGCAATAATATCAGTTTTGTTGTGGGCTATCCATGCATGGAAGTCAGGCATTTTATTTCTGATGCTTTGTAGGTTAATTGTAGTGAAGTTTATTGACTTATGGGAGTTGGGGGGTTGCAGAGGAGAAGAGATGGGACCCAGGTTGGGATGTATGTCCTCGTATAGCGATAGGTTTGTTACAGGATATGGGAGAGTACTGTAGTCTAGATTCTGTTTTACTTTGATTGGATACTTTAGAGAGAAAATATTATTGTTGTGGTGATGGTGGGGAGGATTTTTACTGTGGTACATAATAATATGCTTGTGTTGTAAAGGCTGGCTGAAATTTGTGAGAAGGAAGTGGTGTGTTCAGACTGTATGGGGAGACAGGATAATGGACAGTGGAGGAAGAGGTAGAAGAATATTGTAGAGAGGTTAGATGTAGTAGGATATTGAAAGAGAGTGATAAGGTAAGAAGAGTTAGTGTGCAATAGTGAGATGTGGTGGTGGAGAAGAGGTTGATGGGGTGAGTTAAGATGTTGGATATGTGTGGGTTTGGTTGGAGGTGTGGCTAATGGTGTAATGTGAGGGGAAGTGAAGAGGTGTGGTTAGTAGTGTAATGAGAGGGTAATTGGAGGGGATAATTGGGTGGTGGGGTAGGGCGGAGGAACTAGAGTAAGTATAAATGTAATTGATTTGCGGGTGGGTGGGAATAGGGGTAGGGCAGGAGAGCAGAGTGAGCCCAAGTGCAACAAGGGTGAACAGAGCAGGTTGAAACAAACTGCAGATTTGCTATCTGAAAAGAAAACTATCAGTAAGGTAGAAAATCTGGATGGGGAGCAGATGGTCTAAGTATTTAAAGATGGTGCTGCAGCTCAGGGGAGGAATAAGTAAACTCTTGAGAGGAAGAGGAAAGGAATAGACAGGATTGACAGGCCTGGGAATCTTACAATAAGATTATTTTAGGAGACTGAGAGAATGGGGGTAAGATTGGAGAAAGCTGTGTGAAAAACAGGTTTGACATGGCTAGGAAATGTACAATAGAATTTTGTTAGGAGAACAAGAAAAGGGGGGACTATGAACTAGGGCTTGGAGAAAGCTGTGAGAAGAGAAAAACAATCAACCAGCTGTCCCAGGTCAGTACCTAATGGTGTCTGTTTATTTATGTGAACTCAAAAGCAGATTTAGTAGAGCATCAGGGAAGCAGAATATAAAATAAATGCAAAGCTCTGAGAAACTGTATATATTTGTTACAATAAATGGAAGAATAAAATATAAGAATATAAAATAAATGTAATATATACAATAAATAAAATATAGGAATATAAAATAAATGCAAAGCTTTGAAAAAAAATTATATATTTGTTACAATAAGTGGGAGAAAAGGGGGGTCAAGTAGTGTGCACAGCAGAAGAAATAGTAGGAGTATCACAGAGAGAAGATTATAATAGTCCTACACTGCTCACAGCCTGTTGATAAAAGTAGGACTTGCAGTAGCTTTTAATGGTTTTTGAGAGAACAACTAGAGTGTTAAAATGTATGAGTGCGGTAGTCAGTCTGTTTATAAGTTTATTTAAATTTAAGTTACAAAGCCTCATTTCTGATGTGTTTGTGTGTAATAAAGCTGCTTGAACTGACCCCATGAATGTTCATCTGTTTTATCCTGACCAGATGAGAGAAATGGTGTCAGAACCAGGATTAGAAGAAGAACGTCTTCAAGCCACGAGGTGCAGAATTGAAGGTGAAGACAGATTAAGCTGGTTGAGTGAAACAGAACTCAGACAAACAAAAAAGGGTCAGAAACAAGCTAAAGCTAAAGAAAATGGCACAAATGATTTATCTGGCAAAGAAAATGAAATGGCACATTTATAAGGCACAAAATGGATTATTAATCAAAGAAGTAGCACAAAACATATTATTAATCAAATGAAAGGCAGAAACCACATTATTAATTAAACTAAATGTTTGAAACCAAGATATTTGATAAAACTAGTGGAGATATTCATATGGGGCTCAGAATTACCTTTGGTTTGCATAACAAGCATGTTTAAAGTAAAATGGGCACAAGAAAAGTATAATGAGCATAATAAGAGATTAAAAGGGCATAATGAGTACAATAAAAGGGTAAATTAAGGTTAAGGAGCAAGGTGACTGCATGTTTTATAGTTTCATAGTATAGTACTAGGCTATCTGCCCTGGGGCATTTGTAAGCCTAGCCATAGTGATGTGGCTTTTGCCACCCCATGAAATGGTACAAAAATGTACAGAATAAATCTAGAATACTGTGCCTCTGTCTAGTAGTGACACAGTGAAGGTCCCCTTATATAATAGATTAGTTTACTGTGCCCCTGTCTAGCAGTGACACAGATGTGACCCCTGGGGTAAACTTACGATAGTTTCATATAAAATACCCTTGTCAGTCTTGAACCCGGGACCTTGGACTCACCAGTCTGCATGAAGTACCACTACACCACAGCAGCATGTGATTTAGTAAAAGACCTTGTTTGGGTACAAACTACTATTTTGCATTGACCGAGGCCATTCAAAGCGTAACTAGAGTTATCTGAAGTATCTCAGAGTGTGCAGAGTGTTTGTAGAGTGTGTACTTTATTGCAATGCAATTATTTCAAAGTGTTTTGCTGTGTGCAAAGTACAGTTATATTGCAAAGTGCAGTCAAAGTACAGCCATTTTGAAGTTTCTTGTGCTGTGTGTATTTATTCACAGAGTGCCACCATTTTAGAGTGTTTCTTGCACTGTACAGAGTTATTTCACAAAGTACAGCCATTTTGAAAGGTTCTTGTGCTGTGTACAGTTTATTTGCAAAGTGCATTCATCTTGAAGTGTTTCTTACTCAGAGCTTTTTCTGCTGTGTACAGCTTATCCGCAAAGTACAGTCATTTCAAAATATTTATTACACTGATAAGGAGTGATTTCTGAAAGTACAGTGATTTCAAAGTGCTCTTGTGCTAAAGAGACTTATTTGGCAAAGTGCAGTTATTTTGAATAGTGTGTAGTGCTATTGAGCATAATTACAAGTACTGGCACAAAGGTCTGGCATATATATATATATATATATATATATATATATATATATATATATATATATATATATATATTTATGTGTTTATGTTCGTACATAATTTTAAGCACATTCACTACTGTGTGTTGTAATGGCATAAGCATTTTGCAGATCAGGTCCACTTGTGTTTGATCATAATATAGCAGAAACCTGGAGAGTATTCGAGAAAGAATATGATATTTTCATAGAAGCAGCTTTTTCTGATAAAGATGCTTGTATGAAGGCATTCATTTTGCTTAATTAGCTGGGTCAGAAACTATTGAAAGAGAACGTTAATTTGTGTATGTGCCAAAAGTTTATACAGGAGAGGGGGAAAACCATCACATTGTGGTACCAGCTGAATCAAGGGAAGACCCTGAGTGCTTAACATGTAAATTTAGAGAGATGTGCAACCCCCAGACAAATGTTATATTAGAGAGGCACTTATTTTATACAAGAGACCAAAAGCCAGGTGAAATGTTTGCAGCTTATATCACTGACTTGAGAAATAAAGCCAAACCTTGCAGATTTGGTGATTTGAAAGATGAGTTAATAAAGGACAGGCTTGTGAGTTTTGTTAGCAGTGCTGCAGTGAGAAAGATTTTGCTTTGTGACAGTGATTTAACATTAAGCAAAGGTATAGAGATTTGTCAAATCCATAAGCTCACAGAAAGGCAAACAAGTATGCTTGCAAGTGATAAAAGCATTGTTTCATGAGCCTCCAGATCAAACATAGACAGCATGCAACATGTGGCAAGCAGAAACAGCCTAAGCACATGGCAGCTGCAACCCCTGCAAGTTCACCTTGGAGACCTCATAGCTTTCTACCAAGTTCCAAGACTGGTTCAGTAAAAGGAGCATGCTCAGTACAGTATAAGAGTGAGTCAGCAAAACGCAAGTCAAGTCTTATTGTTAACTGTCACAATTGTGGTGCCAATCATGAGTCTAAAAGAGAGAAATGCTTAACATTTGGTCAGCAATACCACAAGTGTGAAAAATGGAACCATTTACAAAAGTTTTATAAATCAAGCAAGCCTCATTCAGTTATTAAGAAAGGTCACTCAAAAAAGCAAGTTGATCACATACAGAGTTGCAAGCCTACTTTCTATGTAGAGGGTATCAGTGGTCATTGAAAATATTAATGCAGTAGATTTATTGGAAAATAATGAATTATTTTGTACTTTCCATATCAATGGCAAGCCCATGGTGCTCAAAGTAGGCACTGTAAAATAATGTCAACACAAACATTTACTAAAGTAAGGGCTGGTGAGCAACTTGATTTGATCAATTGTACAAATCTTGTTGCTTAGGGAGGTGAAGAGATTCAAACCAAATGCTTAACAGTGCTATTCAGCTGGCAAGATTTATAGCTTGCAATTTTATGTAGTCTGAAGACCTCTGCAGTCAGTATTAGGTCTCAGAGACAGTTTAAGAGTGAAACTGCTTTCTTTTACCAAAAAATGGCCATTGTGTAAGCACCTCTTAGTTACTGCTTTAGTGATGTTATTTTCTCAGGATGTTTTCAACAACCAGTTAGGCAAACTTAAGTTCTGTACTCCATGAAAGTAGACCCAGAGGTCAGTACAGTGGTCAGACCAGCAAGGGAAGTTCCAGTAATTATGCAGGACAAAGTCAAGGTCCAGTTGGATAAAATGGTGCAGCAAGGTGTGATTTGTCCAGTCACAGAACCAACTGAGTGGGTATCTCCATGGTAGCTGCACATAAAAAAAAATCATATGAAATCAGAATATGCATTGACCCAACAGACTTGAACAAGGCATTAAAGAGACCTCATCATCCTATGCTTGCAGTTGAGGAGATTTCTGCCCTCATGCCAAATGCCACTATTTTTTCGGTCTTAGATGCAAAGAGTTCATGTTGGCAAGTAATGCTTGATTGCAAATCTTCATTACTGACTACATTTTGCACCCCATTTGGCAGATACAGATTCCTCAGGATGCCTTTTTCAATAAATTCTGTCACTGAAGTCTTTCAGTGTGCAATGGAGCAAACTTTTTCAGGCTACCTGTGTGCAATAATAAGTAATGGTGAAGCATAGCATGACAGAAACTTCAGGAAAGTTCTGGACAGAGTGTGTGAAGTGAATTTAAAGGTCAGTCCTCTGAAATACAAATTCAAACTGCCAGAAGTTGCTTTTGTAGGTCATTTATTTACCAGTACTGGCTTATGACCAGACCCTTCTAAACAAGCAGCCATTCTTGAGATGCCAGGTCCAGACAATGTCCAATACTTGCAGCATTTTCTTAGTATGGTTAACTATTTGGGCAAATTTATCCCTGACTTTAGTGGGTTATCAGCATCTTTAAGAGAGCTGACACACAAAAATGTTGCATGGTCATGGTTAGAACAACTCCAGAGAGCATCTGATAACCTCAAAAAGCAAATTGCTAACCCTCCTACATTAATATACTATGATGTCCACAAACCAGTAGTTCTTTCCTATGATGCTTCAAAGTCCGGTCTTGGTGCAGTCATCCTTCAAGAAGGCAGACCTGTTGCCTATGGATCTAGAACTCTTACCCAAACTGATATGCAGGATGCTCAAACTGAGAAGGAACTTTTGGCAATTGTGTTCACATGTTTGAAGTTCCATGATTATATTTATGGCCGAGCTATCCAGATAGAAACTAACCATCAACCCCTAGTCACTATTTTAAAGAAGCCTATGTATTCCACTCAAGCAAGACTACAAATAATGATGCTTAAATTGCAAAAGTATAATTTCAAAATGGTCTACATAAAGGGTAATCTTCTTTATCTGTCTGATACCTTATCCAGATTTCCCTGAAATACCACAGAACAGCTTGATGCATTGAGTTTTGACTTTGATGTCGTGGACGTATATAATTTTTCTACCACGAGTCTTGATAAGCTGGGAAATCATACAAAGACTGATCCAATTTTGTAAAAACTCAACCACTTCATCAGTGTAGGATGGCCATCAAAGCAAACCTGTGTACAGCCAGAAGTGCAACCTTAGTTTCCATACAGAGATGAGATGCTGATGGAAGATGATATCATTTTCAAAGGTCCAAAAGTTATTGCGCCTGCTTCCTTACAACATGAATACATTCGGATTTTGCATCGTGGCTACCCAGTTTCTGATTCTACCAAAAGAAGGGCAAGAGGGCTAGTATTTTGGCCTTCTCTAGCAAAAGACATTGATAAAGTATTTTCTCCTTGGTCAGTGTACTAAGCTGCATTTGCAAAAAAAAGAGCCACTTCAGCTAAGCCAAATTCCTGAACTACCTTGACCAACAGTAGCAACTGACATATTTGAGTGGAAGAGTCAGCATTACATTGTGTTGGTAGACTTTTATTTGAATTGGTTTGAGATCAATTTGCTGCCTAACCTAACGTGCAGTGCTGTTATTACTAAGAAGAAATGTCATTTCTCAGTCCATGGTAGTCCATACAAAGTTATTTCTGACAATGGTTCTCAATTTACCAGTCAATTGTTTCAGAGATTTGATAAAGAGTGGGACATTATCTATGTTACTAGCAGTCCTGAATATCCACAGTCCAATGGCCTTGCTGAACATGCAGTACAGAATGCAAAGCAATTACTAGAGAGGTCAAAGCGTGACACTACCAATATCTTCTTGAATTTACTCAATCTCAGAAATATATCCCATGACAACCTACTTGGCTCGCCTGCTCAGAAACTTCTATCTAGGCAAATCAAAACAAACTTGCCTATCATTTCTAGTTTGTTGGTGCCTAATGCTAAAAACAGAAGAGCAATCAAAGCCCAAATTTTTAAGAAACGTTTTTCTTAGAAGTCTAGATATGATAAAACAAGCAGATTTCTTTGGCCATTAAAAGAAGGAGAGACAGTGAGAATGCAAACAGTGAAAGGCTTTGGTCAAATTGGTCAAGTGAGAGGTATATGTGCCGAGCCGAGATCCTACTTAGTGGAATCTGAGGGTATAGAATACAAAAGAAACTTCAGACATCTTCTTCCTGTATCAGAAATGATATCGCAGCATCATACCTGTGATACAGACTCTAGATCTCAGAGCAACCCTGACAATGTTCAAATAACATGTCTCAGTATCCATTTCCATTCCTGATTATGTCCCAGATGTCCTCAACATTGAACATTCCTTGAAGAAAGTCCCCGTCGCTAGATCCAATTCTGACTTTTATGTTACATGATCAGGTCATATTTCCTGACTTGGTATAAAATACACAGCAACCTGGACATGATTGTTTTATATGTGTCTAATTTTGTATGATTGCATGTCAAAGACTTAGTTCTGTATAACTGCATGTCAAAAGATCATTTCTGTAAATTGCATGTCATTGAATACTGTTATTTCATATATGGACTATTTCTCAAACAGGGATGATGTAGATCAGAGCGTGTGCATGTACCTTTAAGAAGCATTTCCAGATGTAGCATGTGCATATAGAGAGCACGTGCAGGCAGCAGTGCCATTTTGAGAGAACAGCCAGAGTATTAACATGTATGAGTTTGGTAGTCAGTCTGTTTATAAGTTTATTTTAGTTTAAGTTACAAAGCCTCATTTCTGATGTGTTTGTGTGTAATAAGGCTGCTTGAACTGAACCCATGAATGTTCGAATGTTTTAACCTCACCAGATGAGCAACGGGTCATATGATATTTGGACTACTGTGTATTCCAACAGAACAAGTGGTGTTATTCCCCCACACCCAACACAGCAGTTTTCCCATATAACTGCTTTAACAGTAAGCCATCAATGGTATATCAGTAGTCCAGGCAATCTCAGGGCAGTAACATAGAAATTGATCACACATTGTATGTCTCACTTACCGCAGGAATAACAACAAACGTATGTATTCTGCTGATTGTGTGATGAATGACTCCTTTCTGTCTGGCAGCTTATGTGGCTCAATGGATTAGGGAAATTAGCATGGGTGATTATGTTGATAGCTTAAATGTGGCAGAATCCACATCTTTTGCATGTGAGGTATTATTATGTTAATGTTTTCACATACTGTCAGTCTGTGTGTGGTGTAACATTATGAACCTCTGTCACATATTAATTATATCAGACAGATGGAGAATGCCATGGACATTTTGAGTGAAGTACAGTACTGCAAAAACAGGGACAGATGTCATTGTCTGTAACACACAAAATCCCAGAATGGAGTACAGGTAGGTGTGGGCTGGAGACAGTTTGCAAGTACTGACAGTCCTACTGGGCATTCCCATACACTTAGTTAAACTGAGCGCAACTCTGTTGCTCCTTCATCAAAATGACCTGTTATGTATATATATTTATATATATATGTCTATGTATACATACATATATGTATACATATCCTTCTGTCACTATCTCTCTCTCTCTCATATACATAGTATATATATATATATATATATATATATATATATATATATATATATATATATGTATGTATATATATATATATATATATATATGTATATATATATATATATATATATATATATATATATATATATATATATATATATAGGTATATATCTACACACACAGCTACATTTATATATGCATCCCTGTTATATACAGGAATATATGCATGGAAGTCTGTATTGTCCTACATACCCTAATAATAGTGAGTAAAGCCGCTCTATCACACATCTATAATGTTGCTCATAGGATCCTAAGTAATGGCTTGACACTATATACTGCACTTACCTACATACTCCTGTGCCTGCTGGATGTCACCACATAGGAACAGGTGAGCAGGTGGTGTAATCTATAATGTTGTCTATGTATGCATGGCCAGGGCACATTATTACTGCCCACTGGCTTGCCCACCCAAGTGCAAGCAGCCACATATGGTCATACTGGTAACTGTAAACACATAGATAGGATAATAACAGTTATCTCACTACTAGGATACTAGATGCAGATAACAGTACAAAGCAATATCACTCTGCAGGCCACAGATGCTGTTTAACACAAGCCTAGCTTGTGTAATCCACAAGTAGTTTACCTGCAATCATGTATAAAACAGGCATCAGCTGTGGCATGTGCAATAAGTACTGTCATCTCTAATGTGTAAGAATAGATAGGTAGGGGTTCTAATCTCACTCCAGGACACCTGGTGCATGTGCACATGGTTGTGTGTGGACCACCCTGCAAAACAACTGAGAAAACCTCATTGGCTATCAAACTGCAATGGTTACACAGCTTTTGGCTCTGTATGGTGCTGCTAGCTTCCAAATTGCCCTCTTCTACAAGGCCTGATGATGTCATCTACCTCAAGACTACCAGCTGCCACTGCAACATCACACTTATGTTGTGGTGCATGCGATAAGTATTGTGATCTATAGTATGCAAAACTAGTTAGGTAGGGGATCTAATCTCACCCCAGGACACTTGGTGTGTGAGTGTGTGTATCCCCCTACCAAACAACTGAGAACCCCCCACTGGATGTCAAACTGCAATGGTTATGCACTTGTTGGCCCTGTACATTGCTGCTGGCTTCCAAATTGTCCTATTCTACAAGGCCTGATGATGTCATTTACCTTACGAATACCAGCTGACATTCTAAAATCACACTTAAGCTGTAGTGTATATGATAAGTATTGTGATCTCTAGTCATATGACTTAATAAGTAGGAGTTCTAATCTCAAACTAGACCACTTGATGTGTGCATGTGCGTATGGCATATATGATCACCTCAGTAACTTAGACAGAGGTCAGGTTTTGCAGTATTTTATTTGTAGCAGGTGATGTGTTCCTCCAAATGCCTGACCACAACTAGGCCAGCTGATGTCATCGAGCATAATATGTCCTAAATCAATATTACTAGCAGACATGAAGTGTGTTGTGTGATACCTCTCAACTGTACAAATGTTTGCCTCATATTTTTGGCCCATTTTTCATAAAATTGTGGATTTCTGGTGAATTAGTTGCAAATCATTAAATATTAAAGTTAGAAAATAAAGACAGAAATTTGAGTTTCAAACTTTATACCCTTCAGAAAAGGCATGCTAATGCAAAAGCTGTTATTCTATCAACTTTCTAAGTTTTAAGAGTAATATTTAAAAAAAATCCCTATTTTTGAGTCTTTGTCCCACTTTTATTTATGGTTTTGTCCAGATTTCTTGTTCCAAGAGTTTGAGAGGCATGTGCTGCATGCATCACATACTGTGACCTGTAGTGTGTACCATTATATACATAAGTACTCTAATCTACATACAGCCAACTTGCACTATGTGTGTGCCATGCCATGTCCTGTAAACAGTAATTGGAAGTGGTGCTATCCTCAATGTAGCCATGTTTGTGCGTGTGGCTGTTAAAGCATTTTACATCAGTGTATGGAACCATAGGATGTTTGAACTTCACTGGAATAATGGCCATATAAACTTCACAATCCTAAACAACTTTATATCCTTATTTACACAATCAGCACATATTTCCACTGTCCAAGAGAGACATAGACAGAAGCCCTGGGGTGAAATGATGACCTCCCAGCCAATCATACAGATGGCATGTGCTGAGGTGCTCTGTTTGCCATTAGGCAAAGTTCTTTTTCAAAGATGTGTTAAAGTCTGCTGGGCAGATCTCTCCCATCAGCATGTATTACTAACATCACATACTAGGTTAATTTTCTTAGTGTAATTAGTGCATCTATTATGCCACCTACAGATATGCAGCATGTACAATCAAGCAGGGTCACACATTGCCTTGTATGCAAGGCAGAGATCACCTCTGAGTAATCTATATGCCACAGGCTACAATGACACTCATTTCAGATGATCTCTATTGAACACATAATGAAGACATGAAGTTCCCTTGTAAATGACCATATTGTTGTGTGCAATTGCCAGTACAGCTAGAAGGGTACATTACCAAATGTCCACTGCACTCAGATATTGGCATGCTGAGGGAAGAGTACATGGAGGTTATGAGTATGTCAATTACGGGTGACTGTGCCCTCAACTGTGACATATGATTCCTGTCATATCACTGGGGAGACATGGTGATCTCAGGAACATTACATGCAAATCTTTGTGGCCAGGTCTGTGCACCCAGTTCTTTCACCCCTGAGTATGTACATCACATGTTGCAACTGATGTGCTACTTACTAGGTGCATAGCTTTAGTGATGGAAATGATACTACATATATATTTGCATGGTGTTTATGGCCATTAGTATGTCAACAGGCATTTGCTCATAAATACCCTCTTGTAGGATATTGTCATAACTCAAAGACTATGAGTGCTCACAGTTTGCAGGTATCAGTCAACATTGTTAGCCACAGACATTCAGTATTTGTTTCTATCATAGTTAAATGGACTCCAAACAGTAGAAGACCAGGGACTGAGCCCTTCTGAACACTGCTGCTTACAGCTCAGCTATTGGAGGCAGATGTTCCTATGTTGAGCATGTGCGCCATCAATGGGCAACTTAGTGACCCTTACAAAGATAGTATCGTGGATGCCTAAGCGGGCTCTTTGTAAATGATGCTTGAGTGGGAAATATAGTCAGATGGCTTGGCTCAGTCCAGGGTGTTGTATACCCTGATGTCTCCTCACCCAGGTCCTTGGTGATTGCCTTGGAAAGGTCCACCATGTTTAGCAGTCATGATCTCCCTGTCAGACATCCAAACTGTGTACAGTCAATTGTGTGTAGATCACATATATGTGTGCTGATCAGCTCCATGATTATTGACCCTACGGGCATATAGATATGGATACTCAGGCAGAGAGGTCTATATTTCTGGTGGTCAGTGGATACACCATCTCTGTGCAAGGGTATAACAGCTGCCATTGTCCAGTCAGCTGGGGTGCAGCCAGTGCAGCTGTATTCCTCACGGCCATGTCATGCAGATATCCACCATTAATCTATTGAATGGCAGGATGCATGACTAGCTGTGAAATTGTCACCTAAGATGGCTCACCGCCAGTGTGCAGATTGTTTCAGCAAGACTTGACATTTATGTCACTGGACATTGCACATTATATTGTGGTGCTACAGAAGTGCTCCTAATCATTATCTTGTCAGTTCCCTAGTGATATTCCACCAACCCTGGAACTGAAGGCATAATATATGCAAAAGGCAACTGAGTGCCCAGGTTGTTAATCAAGACATCTTCCTGGAGAAGGGTTTGTAAAGCCAACAGAGCCTTTCATGATGTGGGACAGCTATGTGGATGAACAAACAGGCTGTGTCCTCCTTCTCATCATGCGCTTCATAGTAGCGTTTTCTCTGTGTCGACAGAAAACGTATCGGAGCATGGTATCCTATGTGAGAGTGGTGTCAGTGAGACCAAGACTAGTAGTTGTCAGACACCAGCAATTTCTGTGGACTCTCATGCTTAACACAGTCTTCACAAGGTAATTGTGTCTTTCCAGTACCCATTTCTTGGTAGTGTCCAACTGCAGAATACCTGTGTAGAACCACCACCTTACCTTCACAGGGTATACATATTATACTTCCCTAACTTGTTCGTCTGTGCTGTGTACAGACAACAGACACCTTGGATGACTCTTCTTGGAACATGCTGGAAGTAAATGTAATACATAGTTACACAAAGGACAACTAGGATTTCATGCCAAGCTGTGTCCCCAGATCTCTGAGTCATGTGACATGAAGCACCATGAAAGGAGCTAGCATGGATACGAGCAGTAACACTGTCATACGCCTCCTGACACTGGACCAAACACAGTTTGTTTTTCTCAAGGTCAAATCATGCCTACCAATGCTGACTGGTGGACCCCATTGAGTGTTACACTATGCAATGGATGACGGGAATATGACTCACTCGACCTACCATGGCCTGATAAAGTGCTTGACAATATTAGACCAGCAGGCCTTGCTGGACACTGTGGAGGTTATCTACAGAGTGTATGCCAGCTGGTAGATAGGCAAAGTGTCTGACAGTCATAATCTGGGAAGATAGCTTTGGGAGACCTACACTACAATGATGCCAGTCACCAGTGGATTTTCCCAGACATCATTAATAGCATATCCCTTCTAGCCATTCCCTTCTCTGCAGTCATGGCCACTGTCAGTGCCTCTGACTGACTACATTAGCAGGTGATTGCATATTAGGAGCGCTCACTGAATTCTCACACAGAACCAACAGTTATCCAGGATGGCCTGAGACACACATTCAGTTGTCTGAGCCAATGGCAAATACTAAATGCCAATGACTGCACAATATAATCCTTTGTGAAGTCATCCACCCCTGGAAAATACAGTAGTGTCTGCACACCACACACAGTTGAGCCTTAGAACTGAGAACTTATGGACACAGAGAGTAATGCAGCCTTAAACTTTCACTGGTTGGTAGGATGTGGGGATGCATTCAATTTAGTGCAACCTAGACAGAAAGGTATGGGATGTAAATCCGAGACTATCATTATTATACTGAATTTGGCACTCATCACACCTATCATTGTTTGTAGTGTTACCCTTGCTATGTCACTACACAGGCATATCTTACAACTGTAGCAGCCACACAGGTTTCCATTTTAAACCAATACACATAGTAGATAATATGTCCTATGGAGTCCGTGTCAAGACCATACATATGCAGTCTGTCTCCTAAATGCTTTGGAGGGGATGTGTATTTCTGCCATACAAGGAGGAGTCAAATCCCACTGTGTACTTCCCGCATATCCATGGCATGACTAGCACATGTCTTACCTGTTCTACACACCTACATCATCACTGTGGTATAAATAGTACATGCTGGAGAGACAAGTATGTAATACAGACAGTACACCCTATATGTAACAACCTCCCCCCATGCATGTGAAGCATGGACACAGGAAATTTGTAGATGAGTCATCTCCATCACCACAGCTTGTAGATGTGCTAGCTACCAAAACCCTGGTGACACTTATCAAGGGTATAAGACCTTTTCACAGATTAGGGATGCAAGAGTGCGCTGAATGATGCTATTGGCCCTGTTAGTCTGTTGTACACATATGAACCTATGGAGCCATGCACTTATAGCGGTGTACCTTACTGAAGACATATTTCTTCAGTGCTGACATTCCATCCTGTGTTGTGATATCTATGGCTTTATTGCCACTGTGTAGCCATAGGTGTCCCTGACAGAATCCTGAAACAGAAACAGAAACAGATCTGTGACACACCTTTCATTGTGTAAGTATACAGCCATTACAACATCATACAACATAAGGTACACAAAATTATGTGGCTTACTCATTACAAATGTCAGCATACAGTATGTGCCATTACCCAGTACAAATGGCATGGCAAAACAAGATTGCATTACACAAGTACATTTTAATTTATATAGTCACCTTGTGCATTAGACATATAGCTTCATTCCCCTGCATTGATGATGAGGATGACAGGGATGTGGCACAGGTATCATCACTTGCACAGGGTGTTGTGTGGTGATGCAAGAGGCCTAGGCTGACCCAATAGGTTGACAGCATGGGTGTGAGTCAGGAAGGGAAGCAAGCAAGATGGACCATGGAAATGTGTCGTGTATTTCTGTAGTTGACCTGCATTTGACAGTGGTGTGTGAGTGTGTGTGTACACAGTCAAGCTCAGTGATAGCCCTACATGTGTGTATGTTAGACAGCTTTGAAACATGCATGGTAGCATAGTAGAGCTGACAGTTCATTGTCTCTGGCCCCAAAGATGGGAACTGGTTCTGTCAGGAGTTGCACTGGCACCTCCATGCCCAAGGTCAGGAGTGGTGCTAGTACCTGACGGTGACTGCTGTCGCATGTCCTCCATGAGAATGCCCAGGACCATGAGCCCATGGTCTGCCACATCTTGGTGTGGAGAACACACTCCCCTCTGTACCACTGGATGTACTGCTACTATGGGAGCATAATTATGCACTGCCATGTGGATTCTCAGCAGATGGGGTTGCTGACCTATGTCCACAACTCTGACACTCAACTCCAAACACATGCTCCAGCACAGACAGTGTGCATTCCAAGACAGATAGTGTTCAAGCTGTCTCAGCCCACCTTCTTTCAACTGCATCAGTGAACTGATCCTGGGTGTCAACAATGCAGTGGAGGCAGTCACAGATGTCAGACTGTGCTGCATCCATAACCCTAAGCATACATCTGGAGTTCCTTTCAGAACATGCCTGTGCCTCCATGATGGCCAAAAACATGCACTGAGTGACCTGTGGTGTGACACCTGCAACAGGTGGTGGACAGACAGCAGGCCCCCTATCATTCTGCCTGTGTGGAACCTTGCCAGCTCTCTGGCTATGGCCAATGTCTATACTCACTGGAACCATAGTTCCCACACTTTCCTATTCAATTTCCCCACCCTCTGACTGTCCAACGTCTGTGGCATCCGGGAACTGGGTATGTGTGGGCATACTGACTGTGTGTGGTGACAATGAGGACAGAAGAGGGATGTCAACCTCCTGGACAGATTCAGCCCCTGACACCCACAACTGTGCCTCACTCTGGCTACTATCATAATCAGAGTCTGAACAGACATTGACAGCAGGTTGTGTAGGGGACAGAGATCAACCCCTCTGGTCACCTGTGATAAGAAAGGAAAAAGCAGTACATTTATACCTGCACTATTATGCTCTGCAGTATTATGTTGCAATATATGTAAATCTCTATACACTGCTGTCACTAATACAGACCTGTTTAAAGCCCAACCTCATATAGAAGGACAAGAGGACATTACTTTTCCCACAAACAGCTGTAGTAAATTATAAATAAAAGCTCTTTACTCAGCAATCTTATCAGCAGCAATGAAGTACACTGTTGACATTTGTGAAATCTCTGCACAGCTGACACATATAACAATCTGTAATGTCCTGACAATACTGTCACATCTATCAGTGGAGTCACACCTACAAGGCATAGGTATGACTCTAACATGCGTACAGCCAGAAATTATCTGTGCAGTTGGCAATCATACCAACAGTACAGCAATCCAAGCAGTAGGCCTGTGATGGCATTTTAGGGATTACATTGCTGTATAACAAAACAGTGTTGTGCTTACCAGGAGTAGGACCACAGCCTTGTCCGATGCCTGACAGACCTGTGAAAAGTAGAGGGAGAGGTAATGTCAGTACCACTGCATGTTGCACCACAACAAGGTAATGTGTCCATATAGCACACATTTATAGTAGCTACTGTGCTAATTGTTATATTGGTCAACATCAGTAGCTACTGTGTTAATTGTTATATTGGTCAACAACTGAGAATGACAGTCAAATGCAGTTATACCCTTCCCCCCAAAGAACAAAGAACTGACACCTATGTAAAAATATGTACACCCTGGCACACTGAATGCTACAGTATTGCAGTGGTGAACAAACTAAACTTACCTGCATGCTGCTCTGCCTTGGAAATTGTGGCACTCACATCCACAATGTATGGTGTGATGGATGCCTGGGAGCTGTCATGTGTGCCTAGGTTCACCAGGAATTCCTTAGTGGCTGAAAGTGGTTGTTCCATTGCAGGCCCTCTACCGGTGATGTCACGATCCCTGGCTACATCTGCTGTTCTTCTGTGTGCAGCATTGATCATGTCCATTGCACAGTGCTGAACCTGCTCATATGTCCTGCTCTGATGACCTGTTGCATTCATGTTACAAACAAGGTCAGCCCACAATGCTGCCCGCTGTTCCCTGTTTTGCCTCCCCATGGACAATAGGAGTTCAAGGTGTTGTTGGAGGCCTTCCAGTATAGTATCATTCTCTGTATCCATGAAAGGTGCACAGCATCTTGGATACATGTTTCCTGAAAGACAACAAAATGGGAACACATGTCAGGATCACATATGTGGAAGTACATTATGTAGACATACAGCAAGAACAAAATGTCTGGCAGTATCCACTGCTTGATCGCACATGTCATATTCCACAGTGTGCAAATATACTAAGCATGTAGCTACAACTAAGATACTAGCAATAGTCAGCTATTCCTGTGTGTGCCATGACAGATACTGCTGTATGATCATACACCCAACTCTGGAGTCTATTGTAGTGTGCTCTCTAGGGGCAATCCCCCTAATAATATGTCAAAACAACTATGCCAAACAAATATCAGTGTGCTGTTACAACCACTATAAAGGAACAGTCCCACAAGATCAGTGTGCCACATTGACAAAAAACATTCCACCCTTGATGTATTGTATGTTATCTGTATGTGTAACAAATCTGGAAATCAATGACATGTCATTATCACAGTTCTAAGAAAGGCTTAAGAAAGACTAAGAAAGGCTTAATGTTGCAATCATTATTCCCTGTAAGTATATTCACACATCTGCATCCTGTTGTAAACAAAAAGGTTATATACCTGATGAAGTGCAAAACTCCTCTGTTGATATGTGATGATATTTATGTTTTTGCATGTGTGTTCTACGTGAAGGAAGTCTCATACAGAATGGTTCCCCATAGTCAGCTGTTTGCCTTTTTAACATACTTCTCATTACCAGGTAATTGCCTCTTAGTCAGTCTGTGGTTCTGACATGTTAATTGCAGCCAATATACCTGATTTGCCATCAGCCAATGACATGCCACAACTGTGAAATATATAAGGCCTTCATGTAGATTAGAAGCCCTTTGCAATATGTTGTGCTGGATATTACTGGGGTGAGGAGACTATGTCATTGCAGAGGGTAGGTCTGTAGCAACTACTTTACATAGAGATGTGTGTGCTACAGGAAGCAACTTCTGCTGGAGGTAATAGGCATAGGCAGAGAGTGTGAACACTTTGGAGGACAACAAGCTGTAAAAGTAACTGTTGGAGCTGTGTCAGCCTTGTTGTAGAGACAGAGCCAGAGTGAGGGTACCCATTCCACTCCAATTATGGCATGTGTTTAAGGTAAGTATGTTGGGCAACAGTATCACTAACAGAGTACTAGGCAACATGTTTGTAGTGTCCTTGAGCAACATAGGGGATAAATATAGCATTATATCTGATATTGTTAATCCTCGTTCATTCCTTATGCATGGGTATCGGTTCCGACCTCGGAACCAAGCCAGCTATTTTCCAAGCTCGCATCAGCTTCAAACTCTTGAGCTAAACTCTTACCCACAATCCCCCTCTACCTGTTACCTCAGATTTCATTTGCCGCATTGCCATTCAGTCGTGTCAAGCTGCTTCTCTTGAGCTAAGTACAGTTATTTGTTATTTAATAGTCTTTCAAAAGTTTCTATTTCATTATTTCTTAACCTATCGCATTTAGCGTACATATTGTCTTCTGGTTTTTCTGCTCTTTTCTTTACCTTTTTACCGCGAGGTATTCTTTCTTTACCATCGTTGGTAATCCTTCCCTTTTTTCTCATACCTTTGGGTATTCTTTTGTACCATTGCTGGTACCCTTTTCTGTTAATTAATTTGCTGTTATGGCAGATAAGAAAGATAGTCCGGGTTTAAGTGGTGTTCTGATTGTGGACACAAACTACCTACTTCTGATGCACACTCTTTGTGCGTTTGTTGTTTGGGGGCATCCCACTTGTCTGTTGACCTGCCCTGTACTATCTGTGAAAATGTTTCAAATAGAACTTTGTTGGAAAGGAAAAACAAGCTGTTGCTGGAGGGGCTTCTTAAATCTCCCTTTTCGGAGGCTATTTCTGGGTCGGAGGTCTCAACCTCTCCTACAGCCCATAAGAAAATCTTGGATGTTCCTACCAAGACTAAATCTTTGCCTTCATCCCCGGCTGGGAAGTCCCGCCAACCAAAACCTAAAAAGGCTAAAGTTTCAGCTCTGGAGCTCACTCAGTCAGCCCCAGTACTTTCGATGCCTAGATCTTCGGCACCAAGGCCTTCGGCTCCATTAGTGATCTCGGCTCCATCTTTTCCTGCAGCCTTCACTATAGCGGCACTGAGGGGCTCCTCGGTTCAGACTATTACCACTGTATCGGCACCGACCATTCAGTCAGTGCAGACCTTGACCACGTCGACCTCAGAACTGAAGCCTTTATTGTTGACTCAAGTTTTGTCGGTTCCAGCTTCGGTACTGACAACCACTTTGACACCAATCCCTGTGTCGGTGCAGACCATGAACTTGGCACCAATGACTTCTTCGGTGCACACACCCATAGTCCAGTCTCTCTCGGCACCGCTGTCCTAGGTGTGGACTGCAGAGATGGGCACCGAATTTGCCTCTTCTGTGGACAGGCCTGTTTCTCCCTCAGTCTCCGTGAGGTCCACTAGAAGCCTCTCTGAACATGATGTGTTGCGTCTTGTGGATCAGGTGCTCTTGGTCAGAGATATCCCATCCCTCAGGAACTATCCTTCCTTGGGAGGTGATCACCCGTCCCCTAAGACCCCTTTTTATTTTCCTCCTTCATTGCCTTTGAAGTCCATGGATATAGCACAGTCTTCCCCTTCTGTGGTCCCCTTTATGGATCTCACTAAGGAACCGCAGTTGCCTTCATGGCAGGAGAGTTTTGCTACGACCCAGGATGTCAGTTGTAACACGCATAGTTTGCTGCTCCACAGCCATCCAGGGACTCTGGGTCGGCAGGCTGAGCCACTTAGGGGAGGGGTGATCCCTGTCTTAGACATTCACTCCTCTTCAGGTGGACTAGCCTTCCAACTGATGGAGAAGGCTTTCGATGCTGCTGGTGATACTGGACTGTCTATCCCTCCACCCTCCTTTTGTACACTGGTTTCACAAGTCGCACCTAGCGGACACCAGGTGCAAGAGCCTCGGGACATATTCCCACAGGAATCCCCTGTTCCGCTGTCTTCTCCAGCTTCTCCCACTGAGGAGGTCCACCAGAAAAGTTTGTGTAAGAGGAAGCACATAGACTCCACAGAGGAGTCCCTCACTGAAGACACAGATTTTGATGAGGGGGAAGGATCCCCCAGGTCACCCTCTGAGGTATCCTTTGGTGATATCCTCAAAATCCTGAAACAGAGAGGTGACTGGCAGTCCTCTAATCTGACCTCTGAAGAATCTGTTTTCTTGCAGGCCTTTTGTGCCTGGCCCTCTATCTCCTGGGTTACTCTACCTGCCGATTAACTTGTCCGGCTTATTGTGCAGCATACTTGGAAGGCTCCTGATACCATTGAAGCTTTTCCCCAGAGGCCAGATAAGATTTTGTCCCCTCCTGCTTTGGATCCCCATTGGTCAAAGGGTTTTCCTGTGGATGCTTTGGTGTTGGCGGCTGCAACAAAAAAGGATCTGGCAGAAGAAGAAAGCTAGACTGTCCATCCACCTAACAATGAGTCCCGGGCCCTGGACAGGATAGGGAAGCACACCTTTGCATCAGCAACCTTTACTATCAGGTCCCTGAATTATATGGCACACTTTACCAGACTTCAAAGGGATCTGATTTCTGAGCTCTCTGAAACCTTGGCTGGTGCTGTGTCTGATGAGGTCCGTGACAAAGTGGCCTCTCAGCTGGCCACCATTGAATCAATATCTAACTCCTCTATGCGACTGATATCTCATGCATCAGAAGAAGCAGCTAGAGCAGCGGGTTCAGCTGCGGTCTTGAGACGACATGCCTGGATGCGCTTGTGCAATTTCGTGGAACCCTTTAAGGCTTCCTTTCTTAATGCTCCCATTGAGGCTATCTCATTGTTTGGGCCCAAAGTTAAAAGCACACTGGCCAGATGTGAACAGGACGGTAAGACCCTTTCTGCTGTAGGTGTCCATTATTCTTCCCCTCAATGTGCTTTCTCCCAAAACCAAAAGAGTGGGAAGATATGGTTCAAGAAATCTCAGGGTCCTTTCCATGACACACAGGCCGAGTTCTCCCCTAGAGACGGAGGGGGAAACTCACAGGGAAGACGCTCCTTTCTGGTGGAGGGGGTCCATGTAACCAAGATTCCAGGGATTCTTTCCCTGATCAATCCTACCAGCACTCCTGAAGAGCGGCCCAAATCCGTTCCTCTGGAGGTGGTTGGGGGACGTTTCTCCTTGTACCCTTCTGCCTGGCTAACCATCACCACCGATTCTTGGGTACAAAGGACTATAACCAGAGGTTATCATATCCCCTTCGATCTTTATCCTGTCCCTTCAAAAAACCTTCCCGACGTTCCACCCAGTCAAAGGGAAGAAGCAGCACTAGAGATAGAAAAGCTACTAAGAAAGAGAGTGATCCAAATATTCCCTCCAGACCAGATAGGATCTGGATTCTACTCAAGACTATTTTTGGTGCCAAAGAAAACCAGGGACTGGAGACCAATTTTGGATCTCAGTGTATTGAACAAGTTTGTGAGAGTACAAAAATTTCAGATGGTCACGATACAGTCTATCCTTCCGCTTTTGGAAAAAGATGATTGGATGTGCTCAGTAGATCTTCAAGATGCTTACTACCACGTAAAAGTGGACAGGCCATCAAGAAGATTTCTGCGCTTCCGTGTGGGAGCCAGTCACTACCAGTTCAGAGTACTGCCCTTTGTACTCTCTGCAGCCACCAGAGTGTTCACAAAGTGCATGGCAGTTGTCACAGCTCACTTGTGACTTCAAGGATTCCAGGTGTTTCCATTCCTAGATGACTAGCTCATTTCCGCCCCCACCATACATCTACTGAAAGAAGCCCTGGCATAATCTCTCCTCGCTGCTCAAAGGCTAGGCATAACCATAAATGGGCAAAAATCCAATCTCACCCCATCTCAGTTGACAGAACTCATAGGGGTTATCTTGGACACAAAGAACTGCAGAGCTGCTAATCCAGAGCACAGAATTTTAAGGATAAAGCAACAACTGATTCCAATCCATGGCTCACTCGGTTCTACAGCTGTTGGGTTCCATGGCAGCCTCCATCACCACTGTTCCCCTGGCCAGGTTTCACATGAGGCTTCTACAATGTCTACTGCTCACCCAGTGGTATCCTTCTCAGCATCTTCTTTCAGCCATGATTCGAATAACCCACAGGTGCAAACAGGATTTAAATTGGTGAATGACACTCAATCTGTCACAATGGTCTCGCCCCTTCTCCCCCCAGCAACCCAAGGCCACAGTGACCATGGACTCCTCCCTGATGGGATGGGGGGCTATGTCAGGGACAGACAGTCCAATGCACTTGGTCCGAACTGGAGGCCCATCTGCATATAAATGTTCTAGAGCTGAAGGCGGTGCTTTTGGAATTGCAAGCATTCCATCCCCTGCTGCCATCTGGGACAATTGTGATTCAATCAGACAACATGGCAGTGGTCTGGTACATCAACAAGCAAGGTGGAACCAAATCTTACCCCCTTTGTCAAGAGGCCATGAGGATATGGCAATGGGCGATGGCTACCAACCATTTTCTTCTAGCAACGCACATTCCTGGGAGTTCTAACGTGATAGCAGACAGACTCAGCAGGTGCATTTTTCAACCTCATGAGTGGTCCCTGAATCCTTTGATAGCGGTGGAGATCTTCAACCCCTGGGGCCGTCCTTGCTGCGATCTCTTTGCATCCCCGACCAACTACAAATGCAGCAACTACTTTGCCCTGATTCCCCCTCTGGGACAGTCACCCAGGGACACTCTAGTCCACGATTGGCCCTCAGGTCTTCTTTACACATTCCCAACCTTTCCCCTCATTCCCCAGTTTCTGAAGAAAGCCTGTCAGTTGAAGAGCAAGGTGATCCTCATAGCACCATATTGGCCTCGACAGATTTGGTTCCCCTTCCTTTGGTCTCACCTACTAGATCGACCATGGATTCTCCATTCAACCCCGGAGTTGATCTCACATCCACAGAACCTGATTCATCCCAACTTGAACAGCATGAAGCTCATGGCTTGGCCACTCCAATTCCCTTGATTGCCAGGCAGAATGATCTTTCTTTACCAGTACGTGATATTCTCATTGCATCACATAAGTATTCCACTAGAATTACTTATCTGAGCAAGTGGAAAAGATTTACCTGTTGGCTGAAAGACAAACAAGTAGATCCCTTCTCAGCACCAGTGTTGATAATACTAGACTATCTGGCCGACCTTTTTCTATCGGGTCTATCTGCCTCTACCATTAGACTTCATTTGGCTGCAATTTCTAATTTTCATGAGGGTGTCCAAGATTCCTCTCTTATGTCCCACAAATTGTGCAAGACCTTCATAAAAGGTGTGAATCATCTGAAGCCACCTTTTAGAGAACCTATTCAACCATGGGATTTATCATTAGTTCTACAATCTCTGACAATGCCACCTTTTGAACCAGCCTCTTCCTGCGACCTCAAGTATTTGTCATGGAAAACCTTGTTTTTGGTCACCATTACTTCTGCCAGACGTATTTCTGAGCTTCAAGCTTTATGTATCAAGAGTCCATAATTGATTTTTCATAGAGATAGAGTGTCTCTGAGAACTAATCCATCATTCCTGCCTAAAGTGGTCTCTGAAATGTCCATTAATCAAGCCATTGAATTGCCAGTTTTCTTTCCCAATCATTCAAACAGAGGAGAGCATTGCCTACATACCCTAGATATCCACAGGCAAATCCATTTTTACTTAAACAAGACTAGGCCCTTTCGTAAATCTGACTAGTTATTTTTGGCTTTTTCTGGACCACGATTAGGATCTGCTTTTGCTAAGGTCACATCAGCTAGATGGTTGAAGGTTTGTGTGATATTCATTTATACACAATGCAATATCTTGTTGCCTACTACCATCAAAGCTCATTCAACAAGGTCAGTGGTAAATTCTGCTGCCGTCCATGCCAGAGCTTCCTTACATGACATCTGTGCAGCTGCATACCTTCATCAATCAATACAAATTGGATTTAGCCTCCAGGGGAAGAGCATCTTTCAGTTCTATGGTGCTCAGGAATGTCCCTTCATGAGAACCTCCCAGGAATAGAGGTAGCTGGGGACACTGTCCCATGCGTAAGGAATGAACGAGGATTAACAATATCAGATAAAGAAGTTATGTCTTACCATAACATTCCATCTGTATTGTTGATTCTCGTTCAGTCATTACGACCCTCCCTCCTTCCCCATCCTGTGGTTTCTAGTGGATCTCACCATCCGGTTCTCTTAGGTTATTTGACCAGAGGAAGCCTCTAACTTCTTTGACTTGCAAACTCAATCTGAGGTAACAGGGAGAGGGGGATTGTGGGTAAGAGTTTAGCTTGAGAGTTTGAAGCTGATGCGAGCTTGGAAAATGGCTGGCTCAGTTCCGAGGTCAGAACCGATACCCATGCGTAATGACTGAACAAGGATCAACAATACAGATGGAACGTTATGGTAAGACTTAACTTCTTTGTCCACCATTTCGGCAACTGTCAGGCCATGTGTTACAGTCTGGTACTCATTTGGAACATGTATGCTGGAAGTCCTTGTTACAAGCAGGGCCTTCATATGTGTATGTTAGTTGTGCAACTGTGCTTGCTAATCTGCACCCTGAGTATAAAAGGATTGTGTGCTGCACTCTGATATTAGTGGGCCTCATTTGCATTACCTGAGTTAAAGTCCTCTGTGAATGCATATTAATACATGACCTGACACTTTATGCACTTTTAGTTTTGCTATACGGATATGTGAAGTGTGTTCCTATCTGCAGGCCTTTGACTTCCATCAGTAAAAAGTGACATTTCATTTGAAATGCATTGTGTGGATAAAGAATGCATGAATCAGTCATTCATTGCTGGCTTCACAATAATGTCATTTAAATGCTACACACCACTGGATTTGAACCTAGGACTGTGTGTGGTAAAATGTACTGTTCACCAGGCATTTAACAGACTGAACTACTGAGTCACAGTTACAACAGCCGTATTTGCAAGGTAGAAGTGCAGCCATAAATGCTATGACATACTTTTTCACATCCATCATTATGTGCATGGCTATATATCGATGTGCTTCTGCACCAGGGTCCCAGTTGAACATGTATTTTGCCATTAATGCATTAACATGTATATTTTTAAATGTTGCTGATAAAAGGGCACATTTACCTGCTATTACAGACCTCAATTACATCCATTATTCTGTGTTTAGCTTTCTAGTGGTGTACTCTTGTGCCACACTCCAAGGTAGACTCCTATTTTTTCCATTACTCTTTAAGCAAATTTGAGTGATGTGGCACGATGTACAGCTCTCTGAAACATGCTTAATGACTGTAACTTGCAATTACTATGTTTTGCATAAACCAGCTGTTTTAATCAACAGCTGTGTGGCATTGCAGGTTAATGCAATGGTCTGCATGTGCAATGGGTATGAAATAAGGGAGAGGTGTTTATTATTATTTAAAAAATTATATCAATATAGGTCCATTTAGCTGAACTTAGCAAAGCTGAAGACATGCTGCATTGCGCAGTGTCATGAAAAAATATATAAAGAAAAGAAAAATGAGGAGATGGGAAAGTGGTGAAAATGGGTACAAGTGGGGGGGGACATAGTGAAAGGCAGGTAGGTATTTGCAGGAAAGGTGTAGGAAGAACCATAGCTATACATTTCTTGTACAGCAACAACTGTGCACTTTGACAGAATTTGTAGATGACCTTGGACTATCATCTTAGAGAGAGGGGTGAGGATAACATAACTGCATTGTTAAGCCAATTGGATGAAAGTATGTGTGTCCAGTGGACATGTATGCAAAATGGAGAGCTATGTATGAGACAATATTTTTTTGGGACAGATGCCTATTTTTTTTTTAAGGTGAGAATGGAATTTTGGGGAAGGAGCATAAGTACATGTGGAAGAGGTAAGTTAGGTACATGAGTAAGTTTTTGCAGACAGAAAAGACAGACAAGACAGCAGACAGGGGTGGTGTGTGACACAAGAGGGTGGTGAACACCTTTGATGGGGAGGGTGTTGTGGAATCTCAGTCCGATGTGCCTCCATAAGGTAGCAGCATGACTCACATCTTAACCCTTGGGGCTGTCAGCACTGCTCCCTCACTGCCCCGTGGGTGGCAGTGGTGGAGGCTGGGCTGCAATGTGAGCCTTCCCCAACAGGGTGGATAGCATGCTCTCCATCTGGTGCAGGCATCATCCAAACCCATGGTCGATGATCCCACACACCAAACCTGGCAGTTCATCATGGGTGACAACTCCCCTCTCCACCACTACTCCCCAGAGGGTCCCCATCTCATGGGGTGATACTACCCGATGCCACAGGTAGTGCAGTGGCAGCAGAGAGGGCACAACCAGGCTGGGTTCCACATGTGCTGGGACCCAGTGCCATGACCTGATGAGGCAAGGTAGGCAGATCATGAGAAATCAACCGACCTTGACAGCTGTAGTAAAGTAGCTAGTTATAACAATAAGTTAAGGTTAGTTGTAACCAAACCAATGCTAGTATTAACAGAATGGAACATATACTGATTAATCCAAATACATATTAAGGTATACTGTGTGTAATACAACATTAACTGCCATAACAGTAAGTATGTTAACGGCAAGCCAGTATGAAATAACCCATAAGGCCAGCAAAACCATTAGTTTAACAAAATATGTTAATATTAAATCATAACAATAAATAACAATAATAAATTAAAGAAGATAAGGGGTGGGAAGAGAGAGAGAAATACATACCATTAGTGACATTGCAGATGATATCCCTAAAAAGACTGGTAATACATACTTCTGGTGTACAGTGTCATTTATGAGTACAGTGACTACAATTCTTCTGTAGCTGATGTAGCACATGCATACTTCTCAAGCTGTTAGCATGGGACAGTATGGGCCAAGCACTAACAAATGCAGGTACACAACTACACAGAACAGTTTCACATAATGTGCACATACATGACTACAAACGTGTTTTGTAAAGGGATTTGAAAATACATTGCATTGCAGGTAATCATTTACTGGTAATCATGGACCACACAGATTAGGCATTTATATTACATTACAGAAAATCATGACAGTTGTCAGGTATGTTTGTGCACATTAAGTAGAGTAGACAGCCATCATGCCTTAGTTGGCAGGCATGGAAGTAGAACCTAAAAACTGTGACTGCAGGGGACATCTGCAAATAATGCAACAATTGCCTGCTGCAACTCAGAACAGACATGCAATGAATACAGCCCTACTGAAAATATTAAGACAGATTTAGTTAGGACACCACAATCCTGCTGAACACTTTATTGGTATTTGTGCTAATTATCTGTGAAGTCAGCACATGATATTTGTCCACAAAGTAAGCTACCTCACCCATATACCTGTTATTCCTGGAGTGGGAGGAAACAAGAGTATTATATGACTGAAATTGGTCTGGAGACATCCTTGAACTGTACTATGAGTTGTGCAATACATTTCTCAGGCCATTACTTTTGCATTCTACAGCTATTACAATTTTACAGTTTACTGCAGTGACATTAGAACAAACATGCAATGAATACAGCCCCACTGCAAATATTAAGACAGATTTAGTTAGGACACCACAATCCTGCTTAACACTTTATTGGCATCTATTTTAATTATCTGTGAAGTCTACACAGAATATCTGCCCATAAAGTGGGCTACCTCACCCATATAACTGTTGTTACTGGAGTGGAAGGAAAAGACAGCATTATGTGACTGAAACTGACCTGGAGATAGCCTTGAACTGTACTATGAGTTGTGCAATACATTTATAAGGCTATTACATTTGCATTCTACAGTTATTACAGTTTTACAGTTGACTGCAGCAACCTTACCATAGACATGCAATGCATACAGCTCTACTGCAATTATGTTATGACACCACAACCCTGCTTTATACCTTTTTGCTTACTGTTACTGGTATTGTTTATTGTTTATTATTTATTGCTCTACAGTTTTTATTGTTCATTTATTGAACTACAGTTCTAATAGTCCATTTATTGCACTACAGTTTGTATTGTTTATTCTTTATTGCACTATAGTTTGTGTTTATTCTTTATTGTGGTACAGTTTTTACTGTTTATTGTTTATTGTGCTACAGTCAGCATAAATATATCTGTACTTACTACACTCCTGGTACAACCTGGCCAGGCACCTGGCATGGGACTGCATGTTGCAAGCCCTCTCGGCTGCAGCTGTTGGGAGAGAAGCATACCATTATGCATACCAGTTTTGCACAGATTCAGCTTGCATTTTAGTAGAATAGTGGAATTAATACTTACATATGTCTGGGGCATGCCCATCTCTGGCCTCTTGGACACAGGTGTCCAACGTTCTCCACTTTCTATACTTCAGGTCATCATAGTGGTGATCTCACCACTGCTCACCAATGCGGCGTATACCAGTACCTACTAGTAAGTACCCTGGCCAACTGATCCCAGGCCTTAGCCTTACATTCTGAGCCCTAGTAATCACCCTGCAGCAGCTTAGGTTCATAATTGAATATCAGGAGCCTAACAAAACCCTGGACTCCTGCACACCCCATCTTTGTGCCCAAAAGCTTACATGCTCACCAGCACTACCTGGCATACTAACATTTAGAAGGACTTCAACAACTGCTGCAGAATTCCCACCTATTGGCCTTAATATAGGCTGTTTTCCTGCCCTTACACATCATTCAGCAACATTCAAAAAAAATGCTGCATTGCTTAGCATCAAGCAAACCAGTTAAGCAGAGCTGAGCATCGTGAAAACTCGCACAACCATGGCTTAAGCGAAGCTTAGCAGCATGCAAACATTAGTAGCAGTTAATCACATTTAAGCAGTGCTTAGCACCATGCAGGTCTTCCAAATGTAAAGGTTATCTTTTTAAATTAAGCAAAAATTGACATTACATTAAACAAATGGTATGTCTGCTAGGGACTCAAACCCATGACCTAAAAAGCTTTAGGCTGTCACTTTACTCATTTAGCTACCTTCACATATTCTACTAAGCTACCACACTGCACTGTGCAAATGGGTTTCAACGGGCTTAAGCATAAGCAGTAATAAATAATTAATTGCATCCGATTTCTATTTTTAGATGTCTGGCAGGTGCCAGCTGTATATGTGTAAGCGCAGCTGTGCTCTGCTGTGCTTCGCATCATACAAACAGACATTAAAAAACATATATGATAATTAATTACATCTGTTTTCTATTTTTAGATGTCTAGCAGGTATCAGCACTCTATGTGTAAGTGCAGTTTGGCATTGCTGAGCTACACGCCGCCCCGTGGAAATGGACATTAAATAATAAAAAAAAAAAAAAAGGAAAAAAAATTAGATATTTAGAACACAAACTATTAATTCACAGGACATGTCAACAGTAGCAGGAAACATTACAGGGAGCCTCACTCAGTACATAACATCTGACCAATCATCCACAATCCAGGATAACCTCTACACTTCTGCCTACATGGATTCAATATCCCTGTTAATGTGCTCTCCCTCAGCAGTGTGCCATGATAAATATGCATGGTGTGCTGCTCAGGGGAAACCATAGCCGTGTACATGGGTACATTCCATGTAAGCTCTACATGGAGCCTAAATGGAGTTTATTGAATCCTGGGGTTAGTGCATGCTGTGGATAAGTATCTTGAAATGCATTGCAAAAGTTTACTGGAAAATTTCTAACAATTTCAGACATGCAGACCTACAGCCATGGCTAATATATGTAGGGTTACAGTGCCTGTTGATTGGCCTATTCTTTGCCATGTGGCTAACAAAAACATTCTTTCAACTTGACAGACGCAGCATATTTGTCAACCACATCATTAATGTGTTGCATGAAATCATATCTACAAATGCTTACTTCTAAAAAAATGAATATTTATGTCATGTTATAGCAATGAACATTTCTGATACATTAATAGTGACATCCACACATTCAAGATGGTGTCTTTAGTACTCTTTAGTCATATAGTGTGATTTATAAAGATTCACTTCTTGTCCTGAGAATGATATAAAATATGCAAGCACATTGTCATTTATAAATAGGATCGGAGTGGTCATCAGACATTAACAAACTGCAAAATTTACAAACCAGTCAGATCACAATACAGGTCTAGCTGTCAGTTGTCCTCAGGCTAACAAAAAAGATCAAAAACTTAAATTATACTTATTATTCTTTTTGTCCTGTTAATTTAAGAAACAAGAGGGCTATGACTCTTTACATACAAATAATACTTTATTGTCATTAGTTATGATATAAAAATATGTTTCATTAAAATTCAAGATATAGATGGTCCAGTGCATTTGCAGATAGAAGCACAATCAAAGAGTGTTTTCTAGATGACTACACTAATAGCATATACAGAATACCGCACATAAATGGTATATTTAAAAATGGTCAGGATTAGATTTCCTGCTCATCAAGGGCCTGAATCACAAGATGCTGAGGAAAAGAACGTTAATGACTGCTTTCCATAGGAAGTTGCTGCCAGTGTGATATTTAAGTAGGCATCAGCAGTGATGCCTTTGCTTTGGGAGATTTGTCTTTCTTTTGTGTAACCTGGCAAAATTTCAAGCCCCCATAAACCCTGAGAACACTGCTGCCTGTGCAGAACTGTTCACAGAAACCCTTTACAAGCATGTTAATAGCTGCATAGAGACAGCTGTATCCACCAGGAAGAAGTACAGAACTAACTCTAAAAACAAGCCACCCTGCTGGAATCACAAAATCAATCATCTGTATAAGAGGAGGAAGAAAATCATGGCAAAAATTAGCAGATGCAGTACCCAGCAGGACAAAAGCACTCTCATCAAACTACATAATCAACTCAGATAAAGTCTACCAAAGCCAAATTTGAGGTAAATTTGGTTTCCCAGGCCAAGGACAGCCACAAGGCAATCTTTACTATGTCCACAACCTCAAAGACAATACACAATTGTGTGCAGCACTCATTGTAAATGGAACCATCTATACTGAGTCAGAAGAAATAGCAAACCTAATGGCCAACAAATTCAGATCCAACTTTACCCGCTCTCTCCTCCTCACCCTTCCCTCAGAAATAACATCAAATATAACTCCCCCTTCTATCACTATGGAACAGGTACTTAATGCTCTCTCTAAGGCCAAGAACAATGCATCAATGGCACCAGACAATATCCCGTGATACATTTTAAATAGCATGAATCATGACCTATCTGGCCCTCTAGAATTGCTATTTAACTCTTGCCTCCAAACAAGCTTCGTGCCTCATGAATGGAGAACAGCAAGAGTCTCTGCACAAAACTCTGCACAAAGGTGAGCCATCTACAGACCCTGGAAACTACAGACCTATAAGTCTAACTAGTCCTATATACAAAGCCATGGAAAGAAGGGTTCCTATTAGATGACCAAAGACACATTCTTTCGAATGCATCTTGGCCGAACTTGAAAAGATGAAAAGGCAAAATGACGAAGCGGCATATAAGCAAATTATTTCCCTGGGAAAGAAATCACTTATTACTTTGCCATTTCCATCACTGTAGTGCGATCTCGGAGTTGGTATATTTAAGTAGAGGGGGTGTGGGGGGGGCGAAGCCTCCCCCCACTTTATGTTATGTTATAAGTGTTTTATTTATTTATTTTTTTTGGAAAAGTGATTTTTTTTCCCCTTGGGAAAAAATCTCTGTTCTAAGCATTCGAGTTTGTAAGCTTTCGCTTACATGGGGTCGATAAATCATCATTTGCTTTTCTAAGCATTCGATGATTTAATATAGACCCTGGAAAGAATTATCATGGAAATAATCAATAATGATATAGTAAACCTCAAGACACTGGACCCAATACATTTTTGTTTCATCAATGGCAGGTCATGCCTACTCAACCTGGTGGACTTCTTTAAGAAGGCCACCAAAGCAATAGATGAGAGCAAAATGGTTCACAATAACTACTTTGGCCTGGCCAAGGCATTTGACACAATATTCCACTCTGGCACTGCTGACAAACTCAAGAGGTTAGGTAGAAACCCATTTGTCACCCAGTACATAGCCAACTGGTTCACAGACAGGACGTGGAAGTTAGAATTGGGGAGTCCACCTCTACAAAGTGCCCAGTCACAAGTAGAGTCCCTCAGGGATCAGTCCTTGGACTGCTCCTTTTTAGCATTTACTTCCCTGAAGTCAAGGATAATGTCAGTGGTCTCTGGCTGACTAAATGTTGAGATGATTGCAAATCATTTAGTGCAGTGCGAGTTTTCACACCTCAGCATGAGAGTGTGGGGGAAGGTCTGTCAATTCTTGTAGAACTACAAAATAAGCTCTTTATAAAGGCCTGCTACTTATCTGCTTTCCTTTGCTGGAAGTAGCTAACAGCTATTTATAGCATAGAACAAGCTCTGACAGACACATAAATGAGGCTCAGTCAGAGAAACATAGAACTAACTCTGTTACAGAAGATATGTCAGATGACGGTGCTTCACAGTCCTGCCATTCTATCTTAGTGGCATGGGAAAACACCACCACTTCTGTATGTCTAGCATGACTCATATAAAGATGACTTGAAATGTAAGAAGGAATGAAAGCAAGATCATATTACGAAGGCAGGCCTCATCATCTGCCATTTTGTTTGGGAAATGCATTAAAATTGTAAAAGAAGCACTGGGAGTAATTTTGAGGTATTACAATAGTGCAGAAATGAAAGACACAATGAAAAAATGTTCTTTGAGCTCTAAGGTGGAGTTTTCTTTTAACTTTGCATATTTTTATTTTTTAGCTGCATCGCTGTAAATTTTAGATTATTTTTATTTAGACACCTCCTCCAAGTTTTGTCTCTGGTACACATAATGTTTTTAGTAAGGGTGGATATCTATCCTAATTTGCATACAAACATGTAAATGGACTTGAGTTTATATAGCAATAACCCATGCCTGGGTGTGGGTAATGCTGGATTTACCCACGGTTGGTGTGGTTTGGTCATGAGGGCGAAGCCCTAGTGGCCAAACAAAGCCAGCCATGGGTAAATCCATCATTACCCACACCCAGGCATGGGTTATTGCTATTATACAATGACATTATTTAAGAAAAAAATAATTACTTTTCTTAAATAATGCATTGTATAATGCCTCCTTGCTGCCCTTCCGCAGCTGTCTAGTATTCTGCGGCAGTTCTGATGTACTGCGCATGTGTACGCCTATGCAGTACATCAGAGCTGTGGGCAAAAGCAATGGAGAAAGCAAGATCTCTGTTGCTTTTTACAAGCTGTTTCGCTATGTTAAATGGGTTTAACATAACGGGACAGCTTTAAAATAAGCAACGGAAATCTCTGTTGCTTATTTTAAAGCTGTCTTGCTATGTTAAACCCATTTAACATAGCGAGACAGTTTTGAAAAAAGCAATGGAGAAAGCAAGATTTCCGTTGCTTTTTACAAACTGTTTTGCTATGTTAAATGGGTTTAACATAGCGAGACAGCTTTAAAAAAAGAAACGGAGAATCTCTGTTGCTTTTTTTAAAGCTATCTCTCTATGTTAAACGAGTTTAACATAGAGAGACAGTGTTGCTGTAAGAGTTATAGTAATGGAAAAAGTCTGGGCGACCGGACCTTTTTCCATTACTATAACTCGGATTTACAATGTGCACACTGACCAATCAGCATGCACGTTTTTGAATATTAATGGGGGGGTTGTTGTATAATGTTAAATATTCAACACCTCTACACTAACGTGATTACTTAGACAACAAATGATTAGGAAACTAAGGATTTTGTAAAGTAAGAAAACACATAAAATATTGTAAATTAATATGACACACTTTAGAATGATGTGAAATCAGTTTTATTTAGACACTCCCTCCAAGTCTTGTCTCTGGTACACATAATGTTTTTGGTAAGGGTGGATATCCATCCTAATTTGCATACAAACATGTAAATGGACCTTAGTTTATGTTAAATATTTAACACCTCTGCACTAACATATGATAACTTGAGTTAGACGGCAAATGATTAGGAAACCATGGACTTTGTAAAGTAAGAAAATAAATAAAAATATTGCAAATTAATATGACGCACTTTAGAATGATGTGAAATGAGTTTTATTTAGACACTCCCTCCAAGTTTTGTCTCTGGTACACATAATGTTTTTAGTAAGGGTGGATATCCATCCTAAATTGCATATAAACATGTAAATGGTCCTGAGTTTATGTTAAATATTTAACACACTTTAGAAGGATGTGAAATTAGGGAATTCCCTTCAAGAAATGTTTTGATTACTGAAATGATAGCCATGTTGCATTGGCTTTACTGACTACTGTTAAGACTGTCGTTTTAAATGTAAAATCATTACAGCAGCAGTGGAAATAATTAGTGGTCACTAAGAAAATCATTTACTTTGGTGTCATGTATTGATTCTGCATACATGGTAGCACTGTTTTAAGTGTGCAATACTGAAGTGGTAGGGATGTGTTGTTGGCTGAACAATGTGTCTTTAACTGGAGATTTCTAAGTGTCACTGAAGAATGAAAAATGACAGCATTATGAATACAGGACAGTGGTGGGGCCAGGAAAAGGATGATCTGTTAACAAACTTATTGCTTTACTAATGTGAATGTATTTGTGACAGTGCAGGTATTACTGTACCACAACTTTACATGTCTGGACTGATATTTTGCATGTCTCTGTAATTATAGGATGTGCATCACATACATTTTTTAATGAGGATGAGAGGAATGCTGCCATTGTTGTGTTGTTTAAACTGATGATTACATCATTCATCTTTTTTGTTTGACTGTGGCATATTTTTTCGTGTGCAGTAATGTTGCAGAAAAAGAGAACGAGGAAGAGAAAGAACTTTAGAAATGAGGGAAACCACACTCTCATGGCAACCCTTAGGACATGGGAAACATCTATTTAAAAAGGAGACTCAGACAAGCTGAGGGGACAAACGTGTAGAACCAAGTTGTGCTCAACATTAATGCAGTTGGTGAAAGAAACCAGAGATGAACACAGTACAAGAAGAGGACAATTGCTATGGTAGGACATGCTACAAGTAAAGCAGAATGCAATTGCCCATATCAGTATTGGGTTGAGGGGGCTCCAACAATTATCCCATTAACACCATTTAAGGATTACCTCCTCTAAATCCATAGGGATGACAGTTATATAAAAAATTATGGCACTGGAATAATCAGAGGTGGTGTGGACACTGGTTATTACCAACATCTGCAGCAGCAACACTTATCTGCTCAGGAAGGTTAGTTTAAAAACATTAACATATCTTTATACAGACAACTGAATGTTAACAAGGAATGAGTACATTAAACACACAATTACTATTAATAGGCAAACCTTCTACATCTACACTGAATGACAATGAAGGCAGTTTGTATGGTAAGTGTCTCACATACCACCTTAATAAGCATACAGTAGTGTATGTTACGTCTTCATTAGTAATATTTTCAAATAATTTTTACAGGGTCAGCAGAGGAAACAAACAATTCCATTACACTAATAAATTTGCAGAAGATTAGCAGCAGAATAGCTGTTGAAGATGATGATGATAACATAGTTATATTTATGAGACAGCCTGAGGAGAGTGACATGCAGCTCCCAAGTTTAATGACAGGCTCTCACACACCACAACTTGTTAGTAACTCTGCAAGTGACAGTGCATGACAAAGTCAAGTGCATGCTGGCATTACATTTACCTTTGCACAAGGAGAAAATCCATGGTCTTCTACACCAGTATCTCCAAACCAAGACAAGCAGAGGATGATGGTAGACTTTCAGAAGTAACACTGTCCACAGTGACTGCTTTACAAAGAGGAGCCATACACGGGAATTTGTCACTGCTACCCAATGAAGCATGTAAAGCATTGGTTGTACAGCAGTAAATGTGCCATGACAATTGTTAAGGCTCACAGCACTGTTACAGTGTCAGCTAGAAATGATTCAGAGTCCTCCAGGGTACACGTGAGGATTTCCAACACTGCATGGAAATGGCACAGAGTAAGGATAATGATATGATCACAATGATGAGTAGAATGGTGGCACACCAAGCATCCATAGCCACCACCATTTGCACATTAGTTAGGACATACCAGACTCAAATAGGAGTCACTGTCAGAAGGAGAAAAGGACAGGGTAATATCCAGACATATGCAGGCATATCTCATGAGATTGTAAGTGCTTCTCAAGAAAGTACTGTTGCAACTCAGTGGAGCAAGCACAACAGATTACATGCAGGCCACATCAGCATTCATCTACACAAAGCAGAACATCTCAATAGAAGTCACTATCCCAATACCACAGCACTGTCAGATCAGTGTCTGCAGGATCACCTGCATCAAATAGGTCACAACATCGGATCAACTCACTATACATCTCTCATGACAGCCCCTCTTTAAAACTATGTGCACCATCACCTAGCCTATCTTTAGGAGATGTGTGTGACACATTTGACCTTGACCTACTGTGATTCAAGTGTGACATTTCTGTTATTTACAATTTTACTTTCACAAACGCAGGTCAATGTTAAATTCAAAGGGCAACACGTTATTAAAAGAAAGGGGGCAGGGACTTAGGACACTTTGTAACTATATGCATTTAATTTTTGTAATGGTAGTGCTTAACACCTCATGGAATTGTGGAAAGAAAGGTGTATGTCATAACATAATATTGCATTGATTAACACCATTAACACTGTGTGCATTGACATTGTTACAGCTGGGAGTTAATTATGGTTAAAAGTGGTAATACACAACTTTTCAGAGAAACCAATAAGAAAATTGCACATTAAAATGAATGTTCTACAAAGTAAATGAAGACTGCTGCCACTTCACCCTCACCACTGCACAAATTATGGTATTTTTTTGCCTCTGAGGCCACAAATTGTTAAATATAATCTGATGTGCAGTGCCTCAACAGATACCATAGTTCAAACTGAAACTCATTACATAATGTACAGAAAACTGATATGTTTTCATTATTCAAATTTCAAATAGTGAATTCACACTTTTTACTAATTGTACCACTTTAGGAAATTCAGTATGTGCATAGTTAGGTACACCACCTGAGTAGAGTTTATTGTCCAAAATAGTTAAACATGTGCTTAGTATTGGGAGGGTGTTATAATGGCTAAGGTGTTTACCTTACAGACAAAAGGTGCAGCGTTTGATTCCTACATAGGGTAATTGGCTAGGCTTAAAATGGCCCACCAGGAGAGTTAGCCTGGTACTAATCTATCAAGCTATACTATAATATGATGCCTTGCAACATCACTAATCAGCGGCTAATGAGCGCTCAGGCATGATTTTTACATACAATAATATGATTAATGGTTCTGAAATAAAAAAGTTATTTAAAGATGGGAAGAAATGTCTGAAGAACAGTGACAGTAAACCATGCACCACACAGCATAAGCCACAGATACCACAACATGCATCAGTTATACTCTATGCGTTTTTTACAAAGACAAGAAAGACTAACCTGAATGACATATTGGACCATAGTTCTGGACTAGATGTCACCTGCTTACTTGCACTGCCATCTGCCATGTACAAGCCTGCCACATGGTGTCCCTGAGTACTGCTGCCAGATGGTCACCATTAGTCCTAGAAGGACTGGGACTGTGAGTTGCAGTGACAGCATGGGTCACTTCATCACTAGACTGTAACATGATTATGATGATACACTGAGAGACAAAAAAGGAGAAAAAAAAAGCAAAGAAAAAGTAGTTTTGTTTCCACAAATACATTGTACCATTAATAACTACTTAAATAAAATACTAACAAGAGACTTCAACAATTGGCTTAGCTTCTGGTGTCATTCTAAGGGGATCCAGTATCTGTCTGTCTGGGATGACATGATCGACAAACCACGATGCTTTGCCAGAGATGGCCTGCACCTGTCACCCCTGGGATTCCGGATACTGGCTAAGGCTCTAGCCACCCCTATAGTACCTTTTTTAGGCAAGGTTCAAATGAAAAATTCACCACCCTAACAGGTACAGACAAGAGGAATCTGAGGGTATTGCTACTCAATGCTAGAAGTCTAAACCTCAAAATGCACTCACTCGAGGCACTCCTTAAAATGGAGAACATGGACATCTGTGCAGTGACAGAGACCTGGTTCAAGGCTCCAGAGAGTACCCCTGCATTACCAGGCTATAATTCATACCACACCTTTCGGCCACCTAACCTGGACCGAAACACTAAAGGCGGAGGCGTGTCCATATTCATTAATGATATCCACACCTCCAGGCTAGTTGCTCAGCATAATACAGCCGAGATTATCCAAGTGCAACTAACTCTGGGCAAGACCGCAATCCAAATAGTAGCTTGCTACAGATCCCCCACCATGCCCCAGGATTCCCACTCCTCATTTCTTAATACACTGGAAAATACTAGGGTACAACCAAACACCCTAATAATGGGCGATTTGAACTACCCTACCATTAACTGGGAAAACTACTCATGTACCAACTCTTGTGCTCAACGTTTTCTGGAATTCATAAATTCCAACGCCATGGATCAACTTATCCACACCCCCACCAGGGGCAGCAATATCCTAGACCTGGTTATTACCAACATGGGCAACCGTTGGCACTCCACACAAGAGGTCAATTCCTTGTTGGTCAGATCCAACCACAAGCTAATCACCCTAGACATCCACATCTCTCCCCTACCCCCCATTAGGGAAACCATTGTAAAAAATTTCTCCAAAGCCAACTTCACGCTTCTTAAGACAGAAGTGGCACACCCATGCTGACGGACAGTAGAGGTATGACTGCTGAATCCTACACAAATGCACTTTATAAGCACTTACATGAGTGCATGGATCGTGCAATCCCTAACAGAACCAAGATGCTATCCTCCAAAAAAATGAAGTCGATCTGGTCGTCCCCTGCCATAAACAAACTCTACAACAGAAGAAAGAAACTGTTGCAAAAAAAGAGTAAAATCCCATGATTGGAGAAACTCCCTGGTCAGCCTCAGTAAGAAGCTGAGATCCCTCATAAAATCCTCCAAAGCTAGTTATGAAAATAAAATCGCCACTGACTCTAAAGACAACCACAAAGCATTCTATAGTTATGTCAAGAATCTCAATGGCAACACTCAGATCTGCTCAGAGTTACAGCACAATGGCACTAAATATACAGAACCAACTGATATTGCCAACATCCTGGCAGATAGGTTCAGTGCTAACTTTACCCCCCTGTCATTCCCTAAAGGGCCCATCTCTATACCAGAAGAATGCAAAGTTCCTGTAATCATGGCTGCACAGGTAAAAAAACCCAATCTTCAAAGCCAAGAACACAGCATCCATGGGACCTGACAACATCCCAGGCTGCACAGGTAAAAAACACACTATCCAAAGCCAAGAACACAACATCCATGGGACCTGATGACATCCCAGGCTGTGTACTACATGAACTACAGAATGAACTGGCACCCCACCTAAGTACCATGTTCAGTCATAGCCTCACCTCAGGCTATGTGCCCACTGAATGGCGCACAGCGACAGTTATCCCACTCCACAAAGGGGGAGCCACTACAGTCCCCAGAAACTACCACCCCATTAGCCTAATGAGCCTGGTCTGCAAGGCTATGGAACGTATCATCATGGAACGTATAAACAATGACATTGGTAAATCTCCAAACTCAGGACCCCACCCAGTTCGGGTTTGTAAAAGGCAGATCATGTCTCCTAAACCTGATAGACTTCTCTGAAGCAGTCACCAAAGCCGTAGATGAGGGTAAGGTAGTTCACACAGCCTATCTAGATCTCACCAAGGCTTTCGACACCATCCCCCACTCTGGAATTATAGATAAACTCACTAAACTAGGTATAAATCCCTATGTCACAAGATGGGTTGCCAACTGGCTCACTGACAGAACCCACACTGTGAAAGTAGCAGACTCCAAATCCAACTTCAGACCAGTGACAAGTGGAGTACCACAGGGTTCAATCCTGGGTCCTCTCCTGTTTGGTATCTACTTCTCTGAAGTACAGGCCAACTCAGAAGGTCTTTGGCTAACGAAGTTCACAGATGACTGCAAACTAGGAGCCATAATCAAAACTCCAAAAGATGTGGACATCCTACAAAAGGGCCTCACTGAGACAGATGCCTGGTGCCAAAGCCATGGCCTCAAGCTCAATGCCAAAAAGTGCATTGTCATCCCTTTTGGTAAAAACTCAGTACCCATGAACTACCACATAGGCAGTAGTCTACTTAACACTGAAAGTGTGATAAGAGACCTTGGGATACAGGTGGACAGTAGTCTCTCCTTTGATAATCACATCGCCACAGTAGTCAGGAAATCCTTCTATGTGGCACACCTCATCATAAAAGGTTTCTCATCCAGGAAAAAAGAGGTCATTGTTCCCCTCTACTCATCACTCATTAGACCCATTATAGAGTACAATGCCCCTTTTGGTATGTACCTCACAAGACATCTACAACAACTGGAAAGGCCACAGAAATACCTCACAAAGAGGATTACCAGCCTTAAACAGATGCCCTATGCAGACCGTCTCAAAAAACTGCAGCTTTACTCCATTGCATATTGCCTACTCAGAGGCGATCTCTGCCTAACACACAAAGCTATGTCAAACCCAGAGCTTTTAGACATGCTCCACTTAAAGAAATCCCAATCCCTACGAGCTACACGGTCTAGGGACCTAAACCTTGTCACCACAATAAACAGAACATGCTGGATGGATAGATTCCTGTCCCAGAGACTTCCCATACTCTGGAACAAACTACCTATCCTTATCAAACAAAGCTCCTCATTAGCGCTCTTCAAGAAAACTCTTGATGATTGGATGGGAGATAGGAAAATCACCCCGGGGATCACTTCTGTGGCTCTGCTCGACAGTGGCACAGGAAAATAATTTTCTTGGGTGGCGAAAGCCAGGGTACTTTTGGCTAGGCTTATATAGGCCCTAGGGCCAATAGCCTAGTACCTACCTATGAACCTATGAACCTATGAAGTAAACATACTGCATGCAGTAGCTGTGTCATACTGAATGACAGTCCCAGACTCATCTAAGACCTAAAATGACTCTTCAGGAGACCAAAGATCCTCTCAAAGACAGTGTGGGTCTGGGACAGGGCTGTGTTAAAGTTCTGTTCTGCAGCTCCACTTGGCTTTCTTACTGGTATCATGAGTCATGACTCTAGTTGATATCCATCATCACCTGAGAGACAACAAAAGGAGAAAAAAAAGCAAAGAAAAAGTAGTTTTGTTTTCACAAATACATTGTACCATTAATAACTACTTAAATAAAATACTAACAAGAGAAAAAATATTTTTTCATTTACCAATAAGATGACCACTGGCTATCCTACCATGCAGGAAGAGGTGGTAGCGTGAGCTAGTGTGCCAGATATGGGAATCATATGTACTGTCAGGATGCTGGGCAGAGACATTGGTGATTCATCTCAATGCATCAGACACTACCTGGCAATTGATGGTATGGCAGTCTTTCCCATTGCTGAATCACTCACTCTGTGAATCAGAAGAGGCCCTAATTGCAACATTAAAATCATGCATAGTTCTGCTTTGATCCTGAAGTGACACCAGAAATAGATGCACTGATCCATATGTGCTAAGAGTACATCCAGGAGTTGCTGCAGTATCCTTGAGGCAGTATCCTGTGAGATACCAAACATGTCCTCAGTCTGTCTCAGGAAGGTCTCATGGCACGTATAATGAGGGCTACATATACCTTGGTGCTCATGGAGATAGGAAGTCCATGCTTTCCTCCAGTACCCCTGCAGGGGTTACATACTCACTATGACACTTATAATATCACTGCCAACTCTAAACCTATCATGTGTCTTCTCTTTATCAGAATTATAGGGGATTATTATTTGCTTATATCTTCACTTTCTTGGCCAGAAAGCACTGCTGGGCACAAGCAGTGTTGGTTCAGCCAAGACAAGCAGCTCACAATGAGTAATAGGAAGGCTAGCAGCAAGTGGCATCTTTGTGAATTGAAAGGAGATAGAATAGGCAAGACTCCTCATTATCTAACAAATCTGCAGATGACATGGGAAAACAGGTAACTTTAACCATGCTGTTTCAGATCATTTTTTATTTACATCTCATTAAGACTTCACTTGCTTATTCCTATTCGCTGCCATCACGTTACCATAAGTGGCCTATATGAACCTTGGCTTACCTGTGCTCATTCACAGACAGAATGGACAGCCTTAAAGCATTTGCATTAGGACTATGAACACCACCCTAAATTTCATTCTAATAATTTTGTCAACAGCACACTAATTCCACATACATTAGAAAGACCTTCAAAAAATAATATAGCATGCTTAAAAAACTAAAATTTGGCTCTTTATCTTCTAATGATGGTAACTACATAATAAACAGATCATCTCATCATTTGGTTTCAGGCCATCTGAAATACAAACATCCAATATCTGCCTTAAATCTGTAATTGCGATATTGCATGTATTTTTATTCAACATGAGCTCTTATTGTCTCTTCATATTCAGTAACTCTTTCTATAGTTGAACTGCAGGCCAGAATATCATTGATAATCTTAATAACATCATCAAGCCCTTCAGTACAGCTCCCTGACTCAGTTTCAGTCTTAGTGAAATGCAAATATGATAATAAAAGAAATCTGCTCTTCCTAAAAGGCATTTTACAAACACACATCTCACAGGCCTTTGCATCTAACTTAGCTTGCAAAAACGGTTGATTAGCATCTAGCATGTAAAAAAATATTTGAATTTGGCATGACAGCAGTAATGTTTATAGTACAAGGTGGACACTGTTCTTCCTTCATTGTTTTACAGTCAGTGTAGATATCTGCAAATACAAATCTCATTGGACTTAACAAAATTAACAATTACTGCTATTATTATTATTGTTGTTGTTATTATTATTATTATTATTGTTATACTAATGCAGTTATAATTACCAAGTCTGCTGGATAATCTGCTTTGAAATCATATGCATGTTGCTCAGCCAGTCTAATTCTTTCACAGTTTACCTATTAGTGATTCCATGACTTTCTTTGGAGTATGCATGACTGGTGATATGGCTGGTTCAATCTGAAGTTAATGTACTCTTAAGAGACATTCCAGCCCAGCAAAGACATTCTCAAAATTATGTAATAAATCAGTGTTTCTCATATATATATTATACATTTTCTCAATATGCCAAGCATAGTCATGAACTGCATAGGTGTGCAAATGAAATCTCTCAACAACTTTGCAATGTGGAATTCAAATGCATTATGTTCAAGCACACTGCCCTACTCAGGCATTGTTAACAAACTCAAGAGGTTAGGTACAAACCCATATGGCACCTGGTGGATAGCCAACTGGCTCACAGACAGGACTCAGGCAGTTAGAATTGAGTAGTCCACCTCTACAAAGAGGCCAGTCAAAAGCAGAGTCCCTCTGCGATCGGACCTTGGACCACTCCTTTTTGGAATTTACTTCTCTGAAGTCAAGGCCAAAGCCAATGGTCTCTGGCTGACTAAATTTGCAGATTATTGCAAACTGTCATTGAATCCCACACTGACACAAATGTTCTCCAGGAGGGGCTGAAACAGACAAACAATTGGTGCCAGACTCATGGACTAAAACTAAATGCCAAAAAATGCTTAATAGCATCCTTTGAGAAGTCATCCACCCCTGGTAACTAACATATTGACAACACACCACTTAAAGTTGACCCAGTAGACAGGGACTTAGGGTTTCATTTCCCAAGCCCCTGCTTACACTTATCAAGGATACCAGAACTTGTCAGAGATTTGGGATGCATGGCTAGGCTTAAAAAGGGCCTTGTTGTTGTTAGCCTAGTAAACACCTATAAACTTATGAACCCATTATGAATAACCACCCAACAAAACTTTGTAGAGCTGTAAGTCTGTATGTTTGCAGTGCTGGTATACAGATAACCGTATCTCACCAGAAGCCTTTATATGAATATTTCCATTTATGGACACCAATACAATTTAACAGAAAAATGGTGAAGAGATGAAAATGGAAATCCACAGCAGGATGACAAGTGAGGGCTAAGCAGGAAAAGGTGGGAGAGGAGAGTATATTGTTGTTTTGATAGGGGTGGATCCTTTTTTCTCAAATATTTTAGAGAAGAGGGGGAAAAGACAGGGCAGGAAGGGTAAGAATATCAATAAAGGAAGACCTAGGGATTGAGACACAACATAAAACAAGACAAGACAAACAAGGCTGGGTGATCAAACAGTAAGTGAGCTTCACAAAGGGAGGAGAAGACAGACAGAGGGTAGGCAAGTGATGGACAGAATGTAGGACAGTACTTGAATGGTGAGTGTGAGACTGTAGGGCATATGTACAGAAGATGGAGGATAGGAGGGGACACTGGGAAAGAAGTACTGCCAAACTGACCTGGAGACTACTAATTAGAGCCCTGCCACAGGGTCGGCTGTGCCTGATGTTGGGGAGAAGATCTCTAGTGGCTTTGTGTCTGATGTCTGTCACAGCAAAAACAAATTCCCAACAGGTATTTAGTAGGGGGAAAAATATTAAAAACATCCTTGAGGATAAGAAACATAGATGGTACAAGTCCTTGATGGTTAAATGTGGGCCTTATGTGGTGATTCATGGGTATGATTATGCCTTGTCATGCCCAAGTAGATGTAGTTGTAATACTACAATGTTGATCTATGTTGCCACATGTGTCAGTTGCCACGCTTTCTATATAGGAAAAACTGTCCGAAAGCTAAAGGACAGGATTGGTGAACATCTTAGTGCCATTAAAAGGAAAGATGGTCACAATGCACTATTTAATCATAGTGTTGGTTGCCCTGATTTAAAAAAAATGTATTTTCTTTGTTATTGACCGGGTGGTACCTAATTGTACGGGTGGCAATGACAGACTTCTTGTTGAAAGCAAAGAAGTAAGGCGGCAACTAAGGTTAAATGCCACGCGACCACCAGGACTTAATGAAGGTATTTCCTTTATGCCTGTGTTAAAGCAGAGATTTAATATTATCTAGTTTATTCAGGGTATTGGGTATAATGTTTATTTTGCATCCAAAACAGGTATATTATGGGGATGGAATAGTGTGAGGAACAAGCTTGAAACTATTCTTTGGTTTTGTTGTGTTTGAATTCCAAAGGCAAAAGTTAATAGCTTTTCAGCTTGAGCAAGTTTAATGGCATTGTTTGCTGCTATGGTTGTTTATATATTTTCTGTATGCTAATGTTTTTAACCTTTAACAAGCTTTTACAGCATTTATTATATGTTTATTCAAACTTTTTAACCAACTGGTTGTTTGTGGTACTTTGCAGAAATGTTTAAATCAAGTTAAGCGCTATATGTATTGTCAAACGGTGTTTTTTATCTGTTTTAGATGAAATGATTTGCACTAGGCACTTTTTTCATGGGCGGTTCGCCTTATGTTATGTTAGGGCTGATGACTGGTTGATCAATTAATTAACTGTATGAAGTTTTTACTATTTAATTTGTTGTATTAAGAGGTTTTCTTTGACTCTGATGAAGCCAATTACTGGCGAAAGCACTTAGTCGAAGGAACGTTGTGTTGTCAATAAAGGCAGTGTGTTCCAGGTCATTGTTGGGATTTTTTTATTCATTGTCTGATGTCTGTCACCTGCCAGTTCAGTGAGTCTCGCATTCACTGCAGGAAGCACAGGTATGGGCTCCACTAACGCTCCAGTGCCCCTGAACTGCAGCTTCCACTCTTTCCAGCAGCTGGGATGACATCATGGACAGCCAACTGTAGAGCAACCACTGCTTCTTTTCAAAGAAACAGTCCTGGAACACACAGCTAAGGGGTGATTTTTCCCATAGAACAGCAGACGGATCCAGCCAAGGTGCGATAGACTCTCTGTGACCTACAGAAGGAGACAAAAGGGGAAGAAAGCAAACATTAATATAATTCAATTAATTAAATAATGGCAAACAAATTGAAAACTGAGTAATGAAAGACTGGACAATTATGATGACAGGACAGCAGGAGCTCCAACCTCCTGAGGTAAGTATAATATTTATGTCTCTGCAAAGCTGTATACTATGATAAAGTGCTGCATGCATGTGGGCAGTAATGTGATTCACAGAGCTCTTTGCCAAAAAGCCTTGCTTAAATAGGGGTTTCATAAAGTTTTCATGCTAAATAAAAACATCAAATACATCATCATTTTGAGCAAAGATCAAACGAAAAGCACCAAATCTGTTGAATGTGGAATGACAACAGTGCAAGTATTAATGTATTCAGAACATTTCTGACACAGAGCAGAGGGTGGAGAACACATTTACAGTACTGGTAAGATGTATCTTAGTAATACTATTAGTCAGAGGTGTATGTAGTGTGGGGTAAGAGAGCAATCGACCCAGGTAAAAAGTATTAGGGGCATGAATGGCAGATCCCAGTCAGTCTTAAGTGCTATACCAGCATTTTGCTCTAAGACTGAAGTGTTTTCTCCATTTTAGGGGATGGTACCAGGCAACAGAATAGATAGCTACACCTCTGGTATTACCAATAATTATTCATTCATTTATTTAGCAATGTGAACATATACAACTAGGTGCTTTCTATTATATGTTCCAATAACATATCTGTCAGAGTCCTGGGACCCAGCAATAGAAGTGCACAAAACCACTCTTCACTGATCCACTGATGTTTAAGTCTAATGGCATGCATGGCATCAAACACCTCGCAGGCCGCAAACACCCTCCCACCCCAAACTAAATTCAGTTAACTGACATGTGCCATGCAGTTCTAATGTACACATACACACACACACACACACACACACACACACACACACACACACACACACACACACACACACACACACATGACACTCACCACTAAGCTGCTAAGCTGGACTGAGTCACAAAACAGTGATAGGCACAGTCAGGCAGGGTGGGATACACATGGTATTTAAGTTAGTATAAGGCACCCCACAGCTGGTAATACCAACTATGTTATTCCTAGGGTCATTATAGGCAGCATAGGACAGATTTTGAGACCCTTTATCCTTTTGGTGAGGAACCATTTTTGGCATTTAACCAGTTATCCGTTTCTGTGAGACCCTTCTGAAGGATATCTGTGTCAGATTCTGCCTTTGACAAAGCCAAACTGGGTTGGATCCAAAGTCTGCATATTACAGCAGCAGGAAAAAAGGCGCAAACATGATAACTTCACTTCTGAAAATCACTTCCTCGTGGAGGCACTTAAAATACCAGTGGTAAATGCTTATTCAGAAAGGTGGTTATAGACATAGATATGGAACTGAGTGTTGGCAGACATACATGCCATTGAAGGATGGGATCATACAATGGTACATATAGGAAGGCATCAAGCAACATGGCATAAAATGGTAGAATGTCATTACTTGTAAAGTCACTGGTGAATGTCCTTCCACATTGGAAGGGCTGATACCTGATGAGCAGTATCTGACAGTCATTTGCTGTGATGATTATGATTGTAATGAGGACAGTACAGGTAATATTCAATGTGGTGTAGATACTAGTAATTTTGGCCACTGCCATGTGTGTCTACCAGTAGTGGAGTAGGTCAGTATGTTTAACTGTAGTTGTAAAAGTAATACTGTAATGTATTTGAAGTCAGATTCCATGAGTACATGCCTCATGCAATGTCTTTCCATTAGCTACATCAGGGTTATCAATGGTCCTGGAGCACAGAAGCATCATACATGTATTAATTTGCTTCTTTTTACCTGTATCACTAATGTACAGGTATATGCATATGCATTATTACAGTTGCTCACAATAGTAAATTTGTTTAATATTTGTTCACAGTTTGACAACAACTGCCCCATCAGTGGTATACCATGGGACGGGACAACAGACTGATCCTGATAGCCATGTGGCAGTTGACAGTTATGTTATTACTTTCATTCTCATGACACAACCTGAAAACATTGGCACACAGTTGCAAAGTGTACTGTCAGGGGGCTCCTGCCACACAGAAGTTTGATGACTCCAGCAAACCAATGCTGGGCTACAGATACTATTCCATGGACACATCCATGTATCACATGGGTAGAATCCTCACAGAGCTTCATGTATCACATGGGATAGAATCCTCACAGAGCTTCATGTATCACATGTGTAGAATCCTCACAGAGCTTCATGTATCACATGGGGTAGAATCCTCACAGAGCTTCATGTATCACATGGGGTAGAATCCTCACAGAGCTTCATGTATCACATGGGTAGAATCCTCACAGAGCTTCATGTATCACATGGGATAGAATCCTCACAGAGCTTCATGTCTCTCTTAGGTTTACATGAGGAACCTCTGAAAGATGGTAGGACAATGTCAGAGATTAAAATACCCAGTGTGCATCCTGTTCATGGGAGTGCCGGATGATAACAAAAATCAGAGCTAGATCCAAAGACATATAAGAAACTGCCTGAATATCACATTTAAGGTACAGGCTACTGCTAGTGATTCAGATAGATAGATGCTTTGAGTCTTGTAAAGCATGTGAAAGTAAATTCGCAAATATGTAGGAGTGGAGGCCAGAGACAATTCCCTGATGATTCTACTGCAGAGCATAGCTGCTCATATTCCATCCATTTCAGCCTCTGTCAGCACATTTATAGGACTGATGAGGCAAATGGGCCAGAAGTAGCTGAGTGAGGCAGATGTCAATTCCACATAGATAGTAATCTAGCCTTTGACCATCACTTGTCTACAGTGGTGAAGAAATCATTCTATGTTGCTCAACGTTTAAACAAAGGTATGGCATCTAAGTCCAAGGAAGTCATTGTTCCACTGTATTCGGCATTCATCAGACCTATCATTGATTACAATGCCCCCTTTGGTATGTACCTAACCAGGCATATCCAACAACTGGAACATCCATAGAGGTTCCTCACTAAATGAATACAGGGTATAAGTAAAATGTCCTATGCAGGTCACCTCAAGGCCCTACCGCTGTATTTTGTCTCCTACAGGCCTTTGAGGGAAGATCTATGCCTGGCATACAGGGCATTATCAGACCCCACTCTGATGTACCTCCTGCATATCCACAAAACAAACAGCACCAGAATTACCCATTCTAAAGTCTTAAACCTTGTCTGTGATATAAATAGAACCTGCTGGAGAGATAGGTATGTATCCCAAAGACTACCCCGTCTATGGAACAGACTCCCCATCCATGTGAAGCAGACTTCCTCCCTAACCCAATTCAAGTGCAACTTGGACAATTGGATGGGAAACTGGAATGTCATCCCTGGTTTGGAACCTATGTTTCTAATGAACACAGGTAACTTATAAATTGTTCATCTCCCAGGCCCATGATTACACTTTTCGAGGTTATCAGAACTTGTCAGAGATTTGGGATGCATGCCTAGGCTTAAAAAGGCCCTTGTGGTCGTTAGCCTAGTAAATACTTACGAACCTATTAAACGATGAACATGCATGAAGGCCATTGGCCCTCATTAGGCCAGCCATTGAATATAATGCCCCCTTTGGCATGTATCTGTCCAGACACATGCAGCCACTAAGATACCCAAAAAAATACCTTAATAAAAGGATACAAGGCCTAAACAACATGTCCTACATAGATCAACACAGCCCTTTCATTTTAGTCAGTATCCTACAGACTGTTAAGAGGTGACCTGTGTCTGACATACAGGGCATCTTCAGACCTAGTACTGATGGATTTAATGCACATCAGCAAGTCCAATGACATGAGAAATAGTCCAGGGATCAAAGCCATGTCTACAACATCAACAGAATGGTTTGGAGGGACAGGTATATCTTGCAGGGGATATCACTGGAACAGACTCCCTATCCACATAAAACAAAATCCATTCATAACCATATTCAAGCACAACTTAGATCCATGGATGGGAAACAGAAAATTTACCCCAGGACTGCACCCTCTACTACTGATGGAGAGAGGCAGCTCATAAATGCTTTATCCCATGCAAGGGGGGGGGGGTCCACTCAAATTATCTATGGCATGATCCCAGTTATTCTCATTAGCTATAATATATAAATATCCACCATGGGATAGTGAAGGCCAATCTATAACCAAATGGGATATATTATTTCAAACACAAAAAAGGAAAACTGGTTATGCTTAAAATACTCACAGGTGCAGCTAGCCTTGTACTTAGCTATGAAACTATGTCTGTCACATTTTGCATTGGGAAGTAAATAATAATAATAACTATTTATAAAAGCAAAGGCAGGACCCAGGAATAAAAGGAAAAACCGGAAAAAAAAACAGATAGGTCAATGCACTGATTTTCTCTTTATTGGATACCTTTTCAAGTTCATGCTTAACAGCAATTCATGCACAAACTACATATATTTCATTTATAGTTCACATTTCACTCATAGTTTTAACCTACTAATATTGCTTTTATTAACAATTGGCTATTTAAATGACTTCAGCTGGTAATTGTTTACCTTTACCTGTAAGTAGCAGTATATTATATCCCTATCACCTTCACTTACAATTCTTCACATCTGCCATCATCTTCCTTACTTTGTCGGTGATGACATTCTGGATGTTGCGATTAGTCAATAAAAATAAATCTGGACTTATGACTGCAGCCAATTCTTTTCTTTAATAATTTTTATACACACAATGGAATGCAAAAACCAAGAACAGTCCAGGTATAAAAATAAGTGCTTTCACTCATTCTTTAATGGGCATGGAACTTAAAAACACAGAGATGACTTATCGCTTAAAACATCATAGCATCCAATCACAATCAATTTTAACATGACTGGAAAGTCATTAATTAAATTTACAGACACTTGAAGCACAATCTGTAAACTTTGTTACAAAGTATCAACATATTCCTTACATAGGAATAAGAATCATGGGAGAAAACTGCCAGGACCAGCAGGTGGCTCTGTTTTTAGTTGTTCAAGTAGTGGTAATTGTGTTTAGCTTTGAATACTTTGAAATTGAAAGTGGGAATATAGGAGTAGAGAGACAGGCTCGATCAAGAGGAGGTGAGGGGTTATTAATGGAATCAGGGTTGGGGAATGTACTAAAATGGTGGCTGAAATCAGCAGCTGTGAAGCAGGATGAGGGTGTTAATTGGATTATTATGGCCTGTCAGATGGTTGACTTCTCACAGAATTTTTTAGGTGGGTTGAGAAGGAAGGCCTGATGCTTTTTCATAATCTGACTTTTATGTCACCAAGTTGTCAGTTTAGCTAGATTTCTTAGTTTATTATAGTGTTGTCTGGAGTTTGAGAATGGATTATTTTTAAAAGTATAGGTTCATAGGTTCATAGGTAGGTACTAGGCTATTGGCCCTAGGGCCTATACAAGCCTAACCAAAAAGGTACCCTGGCTTTCAACACCCAAGAAAATTATTTTCCTGTGCCCCTGTTGAGCAGAGCCACAGATGTGATCCCCGGGGTGAATTTCCTATTTCCCATCCAATCATCAAGATTTTTCTTGAAGAGTGCTAATGAGGAGCTTTGTTTGATATAGATAGGTAGTTTGTTCCAGAGTATGGGAAGTCTCAGGGAGAGGAATCTATCCCTCCAGCATGTTCTGTTTATTGTGCTGACAAGGTTTAGGTCCCTAGAGTGTGTAGCTCAGAGGTATTTGGGATTTCTTTAAGTGGAGCATGTCCAACAGCACTGGGTTTGACATAGCTTTGTATGTTAGGCAGAGATTGCTTCTGAGTAGGCGATATGCGATGGAGTAAAGCTGGAGTTTTTTGAGACGGTCTGCGTAGGACGTCTGTTTGAGGCTGGTAATCCTCTTTGTGAGGTATTTCTGCGGCCTTTCCAGTTGTTGTAGATGTCTTGTGAGGTACATACCAAAAGGGGCATTGTACTCTATAATGGGTCTAATGAGTGATGAGTAGAGGGGAACAATGACCTCTTTTTTCCTGGATGAGAAACCTTTTGTGGTGAGGTGTGCCATGTAGAAGGATTTCCTGACTACTATGGTGATGTCATTATCAAAGGAGAGACTACTGTCCACCTGTGTCCCAAGGTCTCTTATCACACTTTCAGTGTTAAGTAGACTACCACCTATGTGGTAGCTCATGGATACAGAGTTTTTACCAAAGGGGATGACAATGCACTTTTTGGCACTGAGCTTGAGGCCATGGCTTTGACACCAGGCATCTGTCTCAGTGAGGCCCTTTTGTAGGATGTCCACATCATTAGGAGTTTCAATTATGGCTCCTAGTTTGCAGTCATCTGCAAACTTTGTTAGCCAAAGACCTTCTGTGTTAGCCTGTACTTCAGAAAAGTAGATACCAAACAGGAGAATACCCAAGACTGAACCCTGTGGTACTCCACTTGTCACTGGTCTGAAGTCATATTTGGAGTCTGCTACTTTCACAGTGTGGGTTCTGTCAGTGAGCCAGTTGGCAACCCATCTTTTGACATAGGGATTTATACCTAGTTTAGTGAGTTTATCTATAATTCCAGAGTGGGGGATGGTGCCAAAAGTCTTGGCGAGATCTAGATAGGCTGTGTGAACCACCTTACCCTCGTCTAAGGCTTTAGTGACTGCTTCAAATATGTCTATCAGGTTTAGGAGACATGATCTGCCTTTTACAAACCTGAACTGGGTGGGGTCCAGAGTTTGGAGATTACAAATGTCTTTGTTTATAAGTTCCATGCTGATACGTTCCATGGCCTTGCAGACCAGGCTCGTTAAGCTAATGGGGCGGTAGTTCCCAGGGTCCGTGATGGCTCCCCCTTTGTGGAGTGGGATAACCATCACTGTGCACCATTCAGTGGGCACAAAGCCTGAGGTGAGGCTATGATTGAACATGGTGCTTAGGTGGGGTGCCAGTTCATTCTGTAGTTCATGTAGAATGCAGCCTGGGATGTTGTCAGGTCCCATGGATGCTGTGTTCTTGGCTTTGAAGATTGGGTTTTTTTACCTGTGCTGCCATGATTACAGGAACTTTGCATTCTTCTGATATAGAGATGGGCCCTTTAGGGGGTGAGAGGGGGGTAAAATTAGCACTGTTCGCAATATCAGTTCGTTCTATATATTTAGTGGCATTGGGCTGTAACTCAGAGCAGATCTGAGTGTTGCCACTGAGATTCTTGACATACCTATAGAATGCTTTGTGGTTGTCTTTAGAATCAGTGGCAATTTTGTTTTTGTAACTAGCTTTGGATGATTTTATAAGGGATCTCAGCTTCTTACTGAGGCTGACCAGTGAGTTCCTCCAATCATGGTATTTTACTCTTTTTTGCAACAGTTTCTTTCTTCTGTTGTAGAGTTTGTTTATGGCAGGGGACCGCCAGATTGGCTTCCTTTTTTTTTGGTAGGATAGCATCTTGGTTCTGTTAGGGATAGCATGATCCATGCACTCATGTAAGTGCTTATAAAGTGCATTTGTGTAGGATTCAGCAGTCGTACCTCTATTGTCTGTCTGAATGGGTGTTGTGAAGTTTGCCACTTCTGTCTTAAGAAGCGTGAAGTTGGCTTTGGAGAAATTTTTTACAGTGGTTTCCCTAATGGGGGGTGGGGGTGGGATGTGGATGTCTAGGCTGATTAGCTTGTGGTCAGATCTGACCAACGAGGAATTGACCTTTGGTGTGGAACACTGGTCGCCCATGTTGGTAATGACCAGGTCTATAATATTGCTGCCCCTGGTGGGGGTGTGGATAAGTTGATCCAAGGCACTGGAATTTATGAATTCCAGAAAACATTGAGTAAAAGAGTTGGTACATGAGTAGTTTTCCCAGTTAATGATGGGGTAGTTGAAATCGCCCATTATTAGGGTGTTGGGTTTTATCCTAATATTTTCCAGTGTATCAAGAAATAAGGAGTGGGAATCCTGGGGCATAGTGGGGGATCTGTAGCAAGTTACAATTTGGATTGCGGTCTTGCCCTGAGTTAGTTGCACTTGGATAATCTCGGATGCACTATGCTGAGCAACTAGCCTGGAGGTGTGGATATCCTTAATGAATATGGACATGCCTCCGCCTTTAGTGTTTCGTTCCAGGTTAGGTGACTGAAAGATGTGGTATGAATTGTAGCATGGTAATGCTGCATATTGTCCCCGAGACTAAGGAGGCTTTTGAGTGGACCAGGGTTATTTATGGGGGGGGGGGGGGTTGTAAAGCTGTGTGATTTTAGGGAAGACTGAGTCCTGGAGGTTAGTGAGAATTTGTGTGAGGAGAATGTTGTTGTAGTTTGGGCCAGTAAAATAGGCAAGAGTTTAATGAGGCTACAGTTGTCTTTAGTTTGAGAATGTTAGATTGGGATTTGCTCTGGAAAAATATGAGAGAAAGAGGGATTTAGTTTATGTGGTAAGAGATATTGAACCTGATTGGACACTGATCACAGAAGGAAGGGGATGAATGAGAATTTGAGAAGTAATGTTAGGATTATTACTAATAATAAGATAAAGAACTGATAAGAAGAGTTAGGATTTGGTCTAGTGGGTTCAGTAACCAGTTACGTGAGTTTGAAATCAAGGATTTTCAACATATTGTTTTGAGTAGGACTAAGAAGGTTGAGATTAAAGTCACCTAGTACAATGACGTTTTTGGTATTTTATACTGACGCAGTTGGCCTTGTGTGTGTGTGTGTGTGTGTGTGTGTGTGTGTGTGTGTGTGTGTGTGTGTGTGTGTGTGTGTGTGTGTGTGTGTGAGCAAGATGAATCAGAAAGTTGTAAGGGGATGGGACGCGGAGATTTATCCAGGAAGGAAGAGAGTCTGGGGCAGTGTTGCTTTGAGCTAAGAGATGGAGATTTGTATTACATTTAGACAGTAGTAGTTTTCCACCACCAGGACTTGAACCAGGTGTCTCCTTCAAGATAATAGTTGTACCCAGGGAAGAAGTGGTTGACAGAACGAGCAATGTGTTGTAACCAAGATTCTGTTATAGCTATAAGGACAAGGTGGTGGGGGTAAAAAAGTTGTTTAGTTGGTCCATTTTGTTCTTGATAGTATGAGCGTTAAGTAAGACACAAGATGAAACTGATGGGTTAGGGATAGGTTCAGTGTTGTAACAAAGGAGCATGAGGAGTATTATAAGGATGAACTTACAGTGGAGTCTGGGTAGTTTTAAGGGAGTGTCTTGTTAGATACAGATTGATAGTATAAGGAAGTGATAGTGGATGTGACATTCAAAGAAAAGTGCACAAGAGATGGGGGAGAGATATTGGGGAAAAGTGTATACTTGGGAATATGAATAGGGAATTTGAATGAAAATTACTGAGATAAGAGAAATAAGGATTTTTTGAGATGTATGAAAGATGTATTTCTGCTCAGTAGGGGAGGAAACCCTATTGCTGTAAACGTAAGTATAAGAGAAGAAGTACGAGAGTGCAGTTTGAAATAAAAAAAGGGAAGGACATTTAAGAAGAAATGAAACTACCCTGAAGGTTTTTGGGAGACAAGTAGATGACTTTGAAAAGAATGAAAGGTTGGGTAAGGAGTAGTTGTATGTTCTACAAATTCTGAAAGAGAAAATGGAGACAGATGGATATATATCTCTGTGTAGCTCCACACTGTGTTCTTTTAAGCTGCATTTATGATGCAAGCAAAAATAAGAAGAGATAGAATGGGTGTGGGAGAGGAGCAAAGCAGGCAGAAAGACACACTGGAGTGTGAGTCAGTTTATAACCAGTCTGCAAATGTGCAGAAGATTTAGCACCAACAGAAGAGGGGGAAGCCTCCCAAACCAGGAAAAAAAAATCTTAGTTTGAAATTGCTATGACGTGGATGCAGCTAGCAGCAAATTATGTCAAAACATATAGAGAAGGGAATGCTTTATAAAGCAGGATATATTGCAGGAAACCAAGTAAAAAGGGGGAGTAGAGTTGTAGCAGCCACCTACAAAGTCTACCCAGAGATAATCACAAAAATATTACACTTAGTAGTACAGGAAAAATGGACAACTGACCAGACAATGGCAGGCTTTAACTGTCAAATAGATTTGTTATATAGTTGCTAAAATAACATTAACCTGCTTGTAATATACACAAACATTGTCCTTTGCCAATATTCACTAAATTATCATGTGTGAAGCAGGGATGGATTTTTGGTGTGCTTTCAGTCTTAACAAAGCTGCAGGAGTCATTCTTCTGTATGACCAACCATTAAATAAAACACAGACAAGAAGCAGAGGTATGTGGAAAATATGCAGCGCTGAGCTAAAATCTGTGCATGGAAAGGTAAAAGCATAAGTAGAGAATTAGAAGAAAGCCCAATGGAAAAGGAAAAAACAAAAAAAACAGTAAGATAGCAGAAAAGCATTTAAACACAGCAGGAGTGAAAATGAAAATGATTATTTATAAAACATAAATTTCCTGATACAATGACCAGGATGAACAAATGCATCGTAATCAGCACAAAATAACTGCAGGGCAATTAACAAAATGCAGCATAACGTAGCTACATTAAATCAACAGTTTATGAATAACAAAGCCAGAATTAAAATATAATTCATAGCAAACAGTTTTCAAACACTTCTAATATTTTAAATGTAAATATATACTTACTAGAGTTTGAAAATCTGTATGTGGTTTTAAAGGCTGGGAAAATACCAAACTAAAGTAAATATTGCAAGTACAGGTGAAAAAAGCAAAAACACAGTTAATGTAGATGAGTAGCTAGAAAAAAATGCTGTCAGAAAATAACTGAATTTTGGAAGTATATTTTAAATGCTACTAAATTAAGTTGTATGCAGTTATTTAAAGGCTCAATAGCAAAAAGCAAATAATAAATGAGACAAGGGATGACTTTTTTTGCCCTTGCTTATTTTTATTTGACTGACAAATAAAACATCTTATTTTAGCAATGAGAATGAATTTTGATAAAGCTGATTATTAAGAAATAGAAAACTACATGGATATCCATACAGCTGTAGTGCTTTGGTTAAATAAGGCCATTTTACTGAATCTAAGGTTTTATCTTGTTCCAGGCTGATTACGGACAGTTCTTAATTATTGCTATTAGCTTAATTAATAAAAGTAACTCTTCTTTTGTTGGTCAACTGTGTTTGCATTTTTAATATAAAGACACTTTGGTCTTCCACTATTAATTTAGCTAGATTTTTTTAATATATTGGCAAGGATTGACAATCATTTTGTGATAAACATTTGGTAATAAGAAAGATGGATGTTTAGCATTTTTAATAAGGAATAATTTATTATATAAACGAACCAAATATCTAATAGGTGCAGTGTGTAAATAGAAAACCAAGAACCAAAGTGCAACAAACACATTAAAGTCCCATGGTGTTGGGGGGACAAAAGTGGTTAATACTTGGATGAGTTTTTTACCATCAAGACCCTCTCTTCAGTGCCTTTGTTGCAGTTTGATAAATGATTATATATTTCCATGGTGGAGGTATGTTAAATTAATCTTTAATTTCTCTGAATATTTTCAGTAAAAGAGATAACATTTTGTGAAGTAGCATTTTATATGACTCAAAAATAATACCATCATTACATGGAGCCTTATTTCTTTCAACACCTCCACTTGCCCCTAAATTTCTGTTAATAGAGATAGGTTCTCTACCTTATTGCACTGAAAAAAAATTGATTATTTTTATTTTTTATTTTCTGTGCTGCTGTTCTTTTAATTTATTTTCTCATTCTACGTAAAAACTAAACAAGCAAATAAATAAATAAATAAATAAATAAATGCATTATTTTAAATGTTAATATTAAATTCTGTCAGCAACTCCAGGGTGCTGCCTTGAGTTCTGACGTTGCTTCTGCTCTTGGCAATCAATGACTGGATCAAATTTGATAATAAACTGTTGCCCAAAACTTTCTGATAATACAGAGCATCTGCTGCACTCATAAGGCACCATCCTAGCCATGCCTGCAGCTTACCTCACTCAGTATGGAAACTCTGTTACAGATAATAATACCAAGCAATAAAACTGCTGCACAAATTAAGAGTAACAATCTTTGTATCGTCTCATTGAATGAATGCAATATATGCAGCAATTCTGAACCTGTATCCTCCAGACAAGACCTACAATTTGAAAGTAAAACAGAACTACATATTCACTACAGACAAACAATGTATGCACAATATATGCACTCCTAAATTACTGTTATTAATAAACACAGTCTACCCTATTTACTGAGTACAGTTTGCCATGGCACCCTTTCCAGCAAATGGGCATGCGACCTCAGTTTAAAGCATTATAGTGATGTACTAAAGCCTAATAGAACCATTAATCTAAAACAAGATATAGCATATAAAATATGGCTAATACCATTCCCCTTTTCTGAATACCATGGTGCAGAGGGTAACATTGTTGCCTCACAGCAAGAGATTATCTGGTTTGATTGTTAGCTGGTGTGCCTTCTATGCAGAGTCTGCATGCCCACTTTGTGTTCACGTGGGTTTTCTCCTTCTCCATGTGCTCCAGTTTTCTCCCACATTCCAAAGAATGGAGTGTACATTGTGTGTGTGTGTGTGTGTGTGTGTGTGTGTGTGTGTGTGTGTGTGTGTGTGTGTGTGTGTGTGCACGCACTACTGAAGAACAACTGCAGCAGAGTTATCCGCCCACCAGTGTGAAGACTGGCGCTAGATGATGATCATTGATGATGTCACATTCCGACCCCATGTGCAAAAAAAAAAGGTTATGGATGGATGCAAACAATGCTGTTAGATGTGCAGCAACTAGAAAAATCATTACATGTTGATATCAGAACAGGCATGGGACTTAGTTTCTATTTGCTCAGGATAAGGAATTGTACAGGTATGAAATGCTCCAGAGTACCTCAGTGGCAGAGATACCTAGCTATATAATTCAGAAACGTTATTAATTTATTATGAACAGGACAGCTAATTTAAAACATACACTAGAAATTTGCCACCATTGTACAATCATCCTTAAACTAACTAACGTTTATGAGAAACTCCTTTTCCTTTTTGATCATTATTTTTCTGAACTTTTATTAATCCAATGAGCTGACACCTCTGTGATGAAAAAGAATAGTAAAGAAGACAGAAGCCACCTCAGATAGTTTCTTTTCTTGACCCTGAACTCCTTCAATAGTTACACTTTGAAGCCACTATTATCTTTCACAATCCATAATGTGCCATTACTCTAGCAATAAACTTTTTCTGATGCACTTCAGTTGCCCTATGAATAATCATATCACACGCAATTCATGTATTCAGACCAACACATCTGAAAACCTCAGAGGTCACCAATCAAAACCAGAATACTCTTAAGGTAATAAAAGACATAAAAAATTAGAGAGGGGCAAGTCCCCTACACTTCTTGGCATATACCAACTCTAATATCTTACAAACTTGGAAGAGAAGAGAAAATGAGTATGTATAACACAATACTCACATTTCTCATTTTACTACAAATCTGGCTTCCATGACAAAATGCTGACAGTCTTGTTTTCAGATTCAAATTTCTTAGCACGAATCAACTAGACAATGAAAAACAGAAAGGCTTTCACTACTTCTTTTAATACTTCAGTTAGGAATCCCAAAGCACAAATATGAATCTTACTGATATAAAACAAAACAACCCCCACTGAATGTCTGCTGATATACTACTGTACCCATAAATTCTAGCAGAAGTTTCTAGTGGTTTTCAGACCTCCTCTCCCTAATGATATCGACTTGTTCCTGTCTTCAAGACAAGGTATTTGTAGCTCACCTTTCAGCAAGCAAGCAAGAATGCATTTCAGAGCAATACTGAGTTAACAGGATCCTGCATTCCATCCTTGACATTAGGTAGAATTCTTACCATAGCCTCCCAACAAGACAATAGCACAGTCTCTTCTTCCATTAAATTATGGAACACATGAAATAAATCATATAGTCTGTTACTATTGTCTGCCAGGACTTCCAAAGTTTTCGTTGTCTAGTCACACTGAAAATCACAGTGGTTGAAGTTTCCCCCAGCTGGCTGCTAAGATTTTAATCCAGTCTTCCCCCTTCCTACTGACTTTTATTGTATTCCTCCCTTTCCGCTCTGTTAACATAAGAGTACAGAGTCAGATAGAAATCCACAATCAATTACCAAACTTATTTCTTAATACTATTTCAATTACTAATTTCAACAATATCACCCTCCCTTTCTCTCTTATCTGAAGGCTTTATGCCAATAGTTCGCCATCCAATTCTTCCTGAGTGCCAAATAAGCACTTTCTTAGTCAAATAACATTAAATAGCACTAACAGCTCCTTCATCTAGACTTCCTGCAGCTCCCGTTTTTTCCTTTCTGCTTCATTTGTCTTAACTAGTTTACATTTACTAAAGTTCTGTCTCCTCCCCCTTCCTTTGCCAACTCCTTCACCTATGTGCCATCTTAAAATAGTGTTTAATGCATCACACTTCTAAAGTTCTATTCTCATCTAAGATGTCATCTTGTCTGGCTTCCTTTTCTACCTTTCCATAACTTATAACAACATTTAGTACGCATTTTTATGAAGTAAAAAACTATCATGATAAAGAATTGGGCAGTCATTAATGATGATGTAAAAATCAGAGAAAAGGTAGGGGAAGGATTAAAAATGGTGGCAAGAAGAGGCAAAAACCTTAAGAACTTAATAGACCATTGTAAAAATCTAGTAATAACTTGCACATGAGTATAAGTAGGTGTGGAATGTGCAACTACTGCAGTTTTATATACCAAGGCCAAGGTATTGAGATCAAAAATAGAAAATATAGAATTACTGGAAAATTTAATTGCAACACAAAAAAATGTTAGTTTAAGTTGCCATATGTCAATTATGTCTGGCATATATTATATAGGAAAAAAAATAGAATATTGAAAGACAGAATATATGAGCATATTTATGCAATCAGAAAAGGCTTTTTAACAAATGCATTAGCAAAGCATATATATGAATTTAAAGATCATCTGTTCAAGTTTTGTGTAATACAGCAGATTAAAGAACAGGATAGGGGCGGACTCTGGACTATTCAGCTGGAAAAGGCTGAATTGGTTTGGCAATTGCAACTACATTCATGTGTATGGCCAGGATTAAATGATTACTGCACTATTAATAGTATACTTAAGTAAAAGGCATTGGCTAGGTAGTAAGTAAAAAAGTAAAAAAAAAGTAGGAAAATGAATAAGTAAGGAATTATTATTAATAATCATTAATAATAATAGAATATTATTCATAATATTTGCAGTTCAGGCATTGGTTAGAATATTTATATTCATACTGTGTCTTTTCAAGTTATATAGCAATCACTATTTTATTAATTATTTGGTCACATAGAAAATGCATTGCTAGTATAATGGATGTAGTAAGTTTTTCATTTAATCTATGGATATTTCTGTGTGTGTGTGTGTGTGTGTGTGTGTGTGTGTGTGTATATATATATATATATATATATATATATATATATATATATATATATATATATATATGGGTTTACTTCAGAATGTCGACCGTACAGAATGCCGACTTTCATATGGCCGACACCATATGAACGACATTCCAAAAGACCGACATCCTGAAATAGCACCATTTACCTACCTGTAAACACAGTAAAACTGTGTTATGCAGGGGGAAGCCCCCTACACCTCCCACACCCCCTGCTACTTAAATATTCTCACTCTGAGATCGCACTACAGTACAAGAAAGGGGAATCTCCCAGCCACACACTGTAGCGGGATCTCCGCTATCATTTGTTGGCCTTTCAAACGTTCGCTCATATGGTGTGGGCCATTTGAGTTTCGAACATTTGAAAGTTTGAACAAATGAAGGGCTCTCATATATAAAAATATTCATTGTCTGCAATATAACTATTCCTGGAGTATGTTGGCTTAGATGATTGCATATTGTATCAGTATTTTAGCAACAAGTTTTTATATGGGTCATTTGTTTTTTAAAAAAAAAAAGCACTGAATATGTCACTTCCTGTCTGAAAAGGAAATTACACCATTGTAAGTATATAAGAAGGAAGGTTTTGGTTGTTTGTTGTCTGATGAAGTTTGCTATTTGAGACAAATGAAAAGCGCTTAAAAGAAAATAAAGAAACCGTTCTATATCCATCACCATTATTTATTTGGTTTTAGTTATATAGTTTGTGCACTTTTTAATCTGGAAATCTACTGTTCCAACTCTCTGGAAGAAATTTTACACCATACCTATCCACAAAGGTAGAAACTCAGTTGATCTTTCTAACTACCGTCCTATTGTCATACTCTCTCCCCTCTCTAAAATTCTTGAACACTCTGTGCACAAATAAATTCTGTCCTATCTCATTCAAGGAAACCTCATATCCCCTACTCAGCATGGCTTCCACCCACACCATAGCACCACTACTGCTGTCATCTCCTTTACTAATTCTATCTCCTTAGCCAGAGATACAGTAAGTTTATGTCTTGCCTTTTTTTAGATCTTTCTAAAGCCTTTGACACTGTCTCCCATCCCATCCTCTTCTCTAAACTTCCTCAATTAAGCCTATCCCAAACAACTATCTCATGGTTTATTAGCTACCTCTCAAACAAGCAGCAATGTGTCAGATGGCTCACATCTGTCTGCTTTTCTTCTCATGAATATGGGAGTCCCACAAGGCTCTATTCTAGGCCCCCTACTCTTTAATATCTTTACAAACAAGCTCCGTACATTTTGTCCTCGATCATCCCTCATGCAGTATGCAGATGACTCCACTATCATCACCATTGCAGATAACCTTTCTGACCTGCATACTTTCACTCAAACCTCTTTTAACCTTACTGAGTTTTAGCTTACTAACAACTAACTCATATTAAATCCTAAAAAGACAAAACTACTCCTATTCCTACCTAAATCACTCAACCATCTTAAATCTTCTTTTACTATCTCTTCCCTTAATAACACCACTATCGCAACTGAATCCCACACAAAGCTTCTTGGAGTAATTATTGATGACCAACTTAAATTTGACCTTCATGTTCACCACTGTATTAAGAAAACCCACCAAAAACTTGGCCTACTCTATGGAAACCAAAGATTTCTTACTCCTAACTCCAGAATCTCTCTTACCCAGGCTTATCTGCTTCCTAACCTCCTCTACTGCTCTCAAGTCATTATTAACTTACAGTCCTGTCTGCTATCAAAACTTGAAATCACATATAACAAAGTAGCTAGATTTCCAGCTAACTTGCCACCAAAATCACACCACTGTAATGCTCTTCAAATACTCAGCTGGTTAGAATTTCCTAACCAACTTTTACTTATTCAGCTACTCATTATCCACTCTATTCTTAACAAACCATCTTCCTGTCCTGGCATAACCTCTGTTGTCTCCCTATATAACCCACTATCCACCCTCAGAAGTTAAGATCAATGTCTCTTAAAGATACATAAACCCAAAAAATCACTTGGACAACACCTGTATAGTTTCTATCCTTCTCTAGTGTGGAATAAGTTGCTCTTGTCCCTTAGATCTATCTTCCAAGCAAATTTTTTCAAGACAGCCCTCAAAAATTACCTTTCCAGTGACTGAAAATGCAGTTGCAACCACCACACTTAAATCTTCCTTTCTCTTTCCACTTCTTCCACTTCATATGTACTGACCCTTTTAAATGATCTGCTTCTTACAATTTGGAATTAAAGACTACTCCTTATACCCCTCCAATTTCCTCCCCCCTTTATTATGATACCAATTTTTCTCTTTCTCTTATTGCTTTTTCATCTCACTACCACTCCCTTATATCTTTTTTTTTAGCTCTACGTATTTAATACTAGACCCTCAATATTTGTGTCATATGCTAGTCAGTCACTTTTTCTTACTAACCACCTTAATATCCTCTTTTGCAGAGTTCTTGGTATTTTATTATTATTGTTCTCCTATTTAAATTATTGTTCATACTTCTTACTGTACCTATTTTATATTACTTCATAAAACAGTGCTGTGAATTTATTACTTGTAATATTTAAACTGCCTATTCATGCATTACTTGTATAATTTATACTTTGGAACTTTTCTGTCCGGGGCTCCAATGAAAAAGGGCACAAGCTCAGATGGACTAACCCAGTCAACAAATGTCAAATAAATAAATAAATCTCTGTGGTATTTCCCCTTTCTCTTATCTCCTTTCCTGTCATAATCATCATGTCTCTGCTTTTTATTACCCCTTTATCAATACTGAAATAACTAGATCTCCTGTATCCATGGTCTACTTGACTTCCTCTGCCTTCTTGGCTTTCTGTCCATATTTGTTTTCTTTTTCCTATCCATGGTCTACCTACTCATCAAGTCTTATACTTGCTTTATCTTACACTCTGCATCTTTAAATACCATTTGCCAGAACTTAGTCTACACTGTGTATGCTATCTTTTTTTTTTAGTTTCTTACAGTTATTGCTTCTCCACCTACCAAACAGTGATCAATCAGAATTTTTCCCCAAGACTTATGTTCTTTCATGCATGTCAAAATAAATGTAACACTAAAAATGCAATAGAACAGTATGAGTGTTTTACCACCTGCTTCTGTGACTGACCTTGTACTTCAGTAGCCCTACCTCATGAAGTTATTTTTTTTCTATTATGGATTTAAAAACAGAGCGTGCATCCTGAAATCTATGCCTACAACCCATTGAGAGGTGAGCTGGCTCAGTTTCATTATTCTTCTCTGTCCTCTGGCAGCTCTTCTTATGCTCAGATCAAAAATCACATCTGTCTCATCCTGGTCGTATTTAGCACTCCGTCCTTCTACCTCATGGAGACTTCATGTTATCTGTATTTACCCTCCACCCACCTACTTCATTCATCCCAGCCATCCCAGTGGCCCTGTCCATCACTGGGCCTACCCCCTTCCTCCCCCAGATTTGTCTAATTGAGCTAGGGCAGTGTGGATCTTGAAGGCATCCTGGGGGGAGGATGACAGGCAGAATAGCTTCTGCTGCTTCTGAGGGGGGGATATTATATTATTTTCCTCCCCCCACCCCTGCATTCATCAATGTGTATGTGGAGTACTCCCCTTTGTGGACTATGTCTCCTCTTACGAAACATCTTCAATGAACATCCTTCCCCCCAGAAGGGCATGGCCCATCAATTCTCCCAGCCAACTCATTAGTTATCCAAGACTCTATCGAACTGGGGATAACTCAGTCATAGGGCTTTATCTCTCTATGCCACACTGCTAGCTTGAAGCCTTACCTAGCTTTTATATATATAGTAGTTATGATTATACCAATAGCTGTTTTAGTATATAGTATATGTTTTAGTATATAGATTAAGTTTTGCTTCCCTGCTTCTAATTTTACCTGCTGGGCCCTTTTGAATAAACTGACTTGTCTAGATAAAAACAATAAATAAAGTTAGGAGACACAACTTGATTAAGACTATATGGAATATACCTTGAGATAACACTAGTGCAGCCAGTCCTTCTTATTAGAATACAAATTATCTGTGAAGGAAAACTTGTCTGAAGCAATATATAATATATAATAATCTCTCCCTTTTGCACCTACCAGCCCCCCACCCCATATAGTTTGTTTATTTTCTTTATCATCTTGAGTTCCGGTATTACTGCTCTAATGACATGTAACTTTGATGATAAGAAGAACATTAAGTAATCAACATTAATAAGTACAAAACTAGTAGAGGTTAAACAGAATAAACTTGAATGGAATATTTACTTTTGTGAGCGACATCCTAACTGACATTATTGGACAGACTCAACAAACAGCATGCCCTCTATTTCCAGCTCTTCATCCAGTAGAAGGAATGGGAATGACACAGTTAAACACAAGTCTGACTTAATGCTTTGGTCACACAGAACCATGCTATTCTTTATGTTAACTCTACATTATTAAAAAAGGCTGTTCAACAACAATGACAAAAAAGTGCTGCAGTAAATCATACCCCAAAACTAGCATATCAGGTAGAAGATGCAAGAATACTCAGAAGGCTACTGCTAAGTTCACAGCAGGTTGTTCTTCTGGTCAGTTTTCCCAGCAGAGAAAGTAATAGATGATCAGATTATCTGTAGTGATCAGCTACGACTTAAGCATGCTTTCTCCACTGTCCTATGTCCAGTTCATCTTTAAGCACAGAAAATCTATTATCTATTTAAATAGCTACAACATATGTTGTTTGCTTTTCACTCCACTCTCCTCTTACTGCAATTTTTCCTGAGATGTCCCCAGTAACTTCCGTTTTATGGCTTGTTGTACCTTCAAGTGGAGGAACAACAATTGATTTACTCCAACTCCTGGAAACACCTTCAGCCATGACAATAGTAAATACTGGATAAGGCTCCTAGCTCCTCACAAGCTGGAAGGCAGATTGGACTCATGATTGTTAGGCATTAGATGTATAGGTTCATCTTCCTCCATCTAAAATGGCTGGACTTCAAAAATATTGTGACAGCCTCCCTAGCAGAAAACAAATAATTACAATTTTAACCAATTTCAATGTGGCAGGGATGTACTTAATAACTGGAACAAACACCATAATCATATAACGAGGGTATCTGAATCCTCCACAGCAAATCTATTGGGTAGCCTTCCACATTCTAGATTACTCAAATGTTAGCAATGGTTTCACAAAAAAACTAACTACATGATAATTTTTTATCAAACTGTTTAACACTTCAGGAATTGCCTACTTGCTTCACAGTACTTTATTTATGCATGCATGGATGCATGCATGTATTTATTTATTTATTTATTTATTGGCATTTGTTTATCAGGAAGGTCTGACTGAGCAGTGCCCTTATTCAGCAGAGACCCATGGAGAAAAACTGTATTATACAGACATCATGGATATCATTTGCATTGTTTCATCAGTTAGTTTCATTCATAAGCAACAGTTCCAATATTCAGACATCCTTGACATCCATTACATCATTTACAAACTGTTTTGATTAAAAATAACAATTACATGGCTTGTACACAAACACGTTTTTTTAAATACAGCAAGATACATGCAGTGCAAATATCATCAGTATGCATAGATTGTTATGTAAGAATATTTGTTGCCATAAAGACTTGTTCAAAGTGTAGGTCATAGAAAGATAAGATAAAGAATTAGAGCAGCCCAAAGAAAGGAAGGAGTGAAGAATGTGCAAGGAAGATAAAGGAGATGAGATTATAGATGAGGGTATGGTTGTGATAGTAGTACATTAAGTTAATTGAATGATTAATCATAATTACTACTTGCCTGAACAGTGATGTAGTTACATCCAGCCAACTTATTAGGATAGCACGGAGCAGATAAATTAAACTTCCAGAATCAGCAGATGTTATTAAATTAAGTGTTTTAACATAATAATAATAGCAAACATTCTTGGTGGTTTTTAAATCATTAAATTAAAAAAAAATACTTAGAAAAAAAACGCATTGAAAAAAGGTTGTTTAATCTGTCTCCTGATATCCTACATTAATATTAATGTGCTAACAGGTTTTTGAGAATATCGTGCAACACTGGGCAGATGACTTATTGCTCTTTTTAGCTGCATGCCAGAATCATGACTTTAGCCCAGCACAGATCATGCACTGTGAAACAGAATCCTTATTGCTGTCAGCAGAGAAGGCCAGTTATTATGAAATGACTGAATATAAGAATCTAACTTTGCTGTAGAATTGAGAATTTTTAGTCTATGTTTACATTATATACATCTTTATATACATCTGTTGCTCAGCCTAACAGTGGCACTCTCTTACCCCAGATGGGTACTGAATGTGTACCTGAAAGGCAATGGTATATATATACAGTATACACAGTACGTGAGGGATGTTCTGTGATGGGATATTTTATCATTTAGATAAGATAATAAACTGACACCCACTCTATCAGCCCTAACTCTAATAGTGCAATGATGGGGTGCTGATGCAAGTAAAAGAAACAAAACACTAGTAGAAAAGCAGAAAAAAATGTTCGTGATGCATATCCCAATAATACTTTTCACAAAACTGGTGTATGCATTTATATTTTTAACTTTCTCACTTCTCAGTAAAACCTAGAAAAGCCTAATCCACTGTTCTTGGCTTATTGAATGAGCAAATTGCCATTGTTTTAATGAGGGAGGAGGTACATCTGTCATTTTATAAAGCCACAAAAAATGGAATAAGTTAAAAAACTACCATGAGACTACTTATTTGACGTGGTGGGCTCTGTGTATTTTGTTCAATTGCAAACTGACTATTAAACAAAACTGTGTGTATATTGACTATTGCTGTGTGGTTCTGTATATTGAGTCTATTTATTCTATCACTTAGCTTCTACTCTTAATTATTGTGTATAGAACATGTTGATGTACAAAAAGGGGGTCTATAGTGAATTAACGAAAATCCTCTTGTGCGAATATGTAAACATCGACACGTATACAGCAAAGCAGCAGAAGAGCAAACGTCCAGAACCACGAAGATCGAACTGCCATAGTTGTCCACGGCAGTAGGTGCTTTCCTTATCCGGTCGGTATAGCTCCCTAAGGTAAGTGTGCGATAGTTACTGACATTAGGGTTAGGGTGCGGGTTAAGGTAAGTGCATATGTAGTGGTATGTTTAATTTAAATGTTAGGGTTAGAAACGGGATTAAGTTTAGTGTATATATAGTAATGTAGTTGAGTAGTGGAGTATATACAGTAATATTTTTTTTTTTACTCTTCGAGTGTTGTTTTTTGTAGTTAGATGCATTTGTGTGTCATGTAGGTTTTATTAGGATATGGGATATGTATGTGAAATGTAGGTATGGGTATAGTGTGTTTTTTTTTATTTTGTTTGGGTAGGCAGTGTGTAGTGGGAGGTGGAGTTGGCCAAGTACGGGGATTCAACATTTTGCATTTCGTGGTTTTGTACGTTTGCTGTCTTTGCGTATCGCTGTTTATGTGTCGACGTTTACTTATTCGCGCAAGAGGATTTTCGGTAATTCAATATAGACCCTACAAAAGGTATTGCATTATTATGGCTGTTCCTTTATAACTAAGACAACACGAGTACCAATGTTACTGACAAAATATCTAGTCCCGACATTTACTATCACAAAATATTACAAAAGTATCACTATCTTCTTTTCTCTTTTGTCTGCAAAATTTCCAAGGTGCGCAAAGGGATAACTTCTAGTACTAATGTATGTTATATCATCAAAATTGCCTGTCTTTTAATTTCTACTTAATTTTCTACATATGGCAATGCATAACATTTTTAAAAATACATTGTATTAATGCCCATACTATAATTAACACAAATGTTTGAAAAGGTATATGGTATTAATGAAATTGTACTGTTACCTATACAGTACAAATATATAGTAAATTGCAAGCTAAACTGAAAATGTGCTACAATATTGCATCCTTGACTACCAGCCTAACAAACTTTATTTGGTTTACTTGTAAGAAAATGGATAACTGAAGATATTCACTATATGCTGAATTTAATTAATAGACAATTCTTCGTGCTTCAGATTTGAAAATGTTTTATCACTTCTCAATCATCTATACAGACCATGGAGGCATTTCAGGCTGATCTTTTTTTCTTCAACATAAACAAGGCTGTGGCAAGGAACTGGCATCATTTTTGTCAGCTTACAACAACATGTGCTCACCCTGTCCAGGGGTCACCCACTGGCTGTCTCTGGAGAGATGCCTTCTCTACAAAACTAGATAGAATCTCACATCTTTCTGAGCTGAAAGGAATATGTCAAGACAGATTTCAGAAATAACAAGCTGTGACTGGCATTGCCATGAATCTCTTAGTGTTGACACTGGTATCATTAGAAGCAGCACTGTTAATTACTGCCTTTCTGTCACTCAGATGAGCAGCAGAAAAATCAATATGATTGTATTTCACACATGAAGGACTGCATACGTCATCAGCAACCATGAAAATGTTTATGTACAAAGCTGAATAACTAAAAATAGTATTTACAATGCAGTGATATATTAACTTTCACATAATAAATTATAAAGGGGGAAAGGACTGGAAAATGGAAAATAAATGTCAATTATTTGGACTGACAGTATGATGGCTTTAAGTGCAGAGTGTTTGACAAAAAAGAAGTGTCTTAAAAGAACAAATATTTAGCACAATCCTTGGACTGAATAATCAGATCACTGTTCCCAGATTTGCTTGAAAATCTCAGAAAGATCATATACTTTAAAATCTGTTACATGAAATACTGACTAGTTCTACAGAGTTCTCTTTAGGTAGCATTTATTACTGTATAAAAGCTGTGATAGTCAGTATATCAGTAATTTAGCAGATCTTTTGTAATGATCAGTCATAAACAAAAGCTATCATTTCATATTTTAGACATTCTAAACTCAGTATTAGTACACTTTAAGAATCTACGTTATTTCATACAGTTACACAGAGATTTCCATATTTACTTTAAAATGGACTTATATATTGCAATACTATGGCTTTCCCTGACACTATAATGTGCAATATGTTATATGTGATATAAACCATAAGATACATTTATGTAATGTAACACGTTTTTGTGTGGGAAAATTTGGGCCTGGGCACAGCCAAAGCCAGCCATGAGTAAACCAGCATTACTCTCCCATGTCTATATACTGCCATTAAACCACATAGGAACATAGGAACAATGCTAGGTCAATGATCATGATGACCATAAGATGCCTAGCCCATTTCACCTTTAAACACATAAAGTTAAAATTGTGTGCCTTCCTTTTCCATCTCTTAATAGTGGTCACCTCCCAATCTGAGCAGGGCTGTACTTGATAACAGTGGTGTAAATTTATGTCTACCCATCCGATTATTAACTCTAGCCTTTAAGGTAGTCACAGTTGTACTTTATTGGCCTAATTGAGATAAGTAGGGTGCAGTGAGTGACCACTGCACACATCCTCTGTAACCTTTATAAAGAAGCTTACTAGGTTCAGTTGACAGTACCTGTCCTTCAGAAAACCAAACTGATTGGTATCTAAAATTAATTTGCCTGCATTTGCATAAATAAGTTCTGATATGATGTAATCAATGGCTTTGCATATAAGGCTATGTGCCTAAAATTGCCTGGATCTGTAGAAGAGCCACCCTTGGCTAGGGGAATCACATTGGCTGTCCTACAAGCACAAAACTTGTGGATAGCCTGAGGCTGAAAAGTTTATGTAGAGGCTCAGATAATACATACTTTGGACTAATGATAATGCAGTCCGGTATGTTGTTTACTTCTAATCATCACATGACACAATCCCTGTTGACAATATGAATGTGCAAGATGAAAGCACAATGATTGCTCTTTTTGAGGTGATTGTTGTAGCCTTTTGATATCAATAACATCACTGAGTGCTTGTTTATATTCCCCACGGTCCAAGTGTGTAAATGCCTCTGTTGATACAAAAGTGATGACATGCACGTAGGTATATGCAGCATGATCCGCATATTGCCCATGCTCCCTTGACACATACTCTATCACGTATGCTAAATTGTACGCATTGTTTTTATGTATAAATCACTATCCTGACCATCACAGCTGTGTTGGACAGTGCTTTCTATAGTGTGTGGATACAGTGTGTCATGGTATAACATATGCCATTTACGCAATACACCTGTAATGGATGTCCTGTAGACTCAATTTTCAATTTGCTGCACAGCCCACTTTGGAAATGTCTGTAAACTATGAGGGCCATGTGATTATCTCTGCAGGTGACTCAGTATATGCTATGCTGCATTGTGCACAATGCATTAACCATGGTGTGTGTGTGTGTGTGTGTGTGTGTGTGTGTGTGTGTGTGTGTGTGTGTGTGTGTGTGTGTGTGTGTGTGTGTGTGTGTGTGTATGGGTGTGTTCTACATAGTATATCAGTATGTGTTCTACTGACTCAAAAAATGTATGCAATATGCATATCTCCCATACAGTGTGCTCACAGTGTGACAATGTCATCAAATACTGTCTTGTACACATCATTGATAATACACCACTCATATGTTAATGATACATGCAACAGAAATATGATGATATTGACAATGTGATCAAGTTAATATCTGTCATACACATATAAGGACTGCATCTGTCTGTCATACACATACATCCTTATACTGTCTGCACCTTGGTTGTACACAGGGGTACTGGTAATATAGCAAGTGCACAAGAGGTCAGCTCATGAACATGGTGCTGTATAGGCAGAAGCGTCTATGGAGCAAGTATATTTAATCACTGGATATCTGTGTTGTCTGAGCATCTATTCCATAATACTGGATGATGAAATATGTCTACCATTTATGATGTGCATGTTGCCTGTACAGACACACATTAGGTATTGTGTAGGCACTAGAAAAGTCAGCGTAGTATGCTGTTTTGCCAGCAGTATGCACCTTATAATCTGACCACCCACTGCATATGCATATATGCATATGCACATATTTATGTAATGCACATCTCTCATCTTCTTTATACTGTCCAACTGCCTGTGGACAGTGCATACTAAAGAGCCATGTCACATCAGGCAAAAGTATTCCATTCCCTTCCTCAAACATGTGTTATTACCTATGTGGTGTGCAATGTTATATTGCAATATTGGGTAGTTATGTATATCACTTATATGACAAATATTTTCATGTGCATAACACCTTCTCATTGTATAAGTAGAATGTTGCTTTCTATAATATCTATGTGATCCACATCTTACAACACTGATGAATGGTTACATCTATATATTCACATAGGTTTCCATTTTATTTTTCAAATGCCGTTTTGTAATATTATATTTTAGTGGTTCTTGTTTAGTCAAATACTTGAGATCAGGATTCAGTACAGAAAAGGAAATGTTCCTTTTCCTCCACTGTTGTGCAGTCTTAGAGTTGGTATAAATAAGTAGAGTGGGAAGAGAGGGTGCATGGAGGCTTGGTCCCCGCAAAAACATGTTTTTTGTGTTATGCTTTTTCCTTTAATTTTATGCTTTCAAGGAATTAACAGAACCCCTTTTGGTTCAATGTTTCTTTCTTTCATGTACTGTTCAGCTTGACAAAATAGATCTTTCACATAGAGGTGCCTCTCAATTTCATGTCTTTGTCAGTTTGATCCAACATTTTTGTGTAAGCCTATAATCACTGACATTGATGTTGACATGAGACATGACACTGTACACCTGCTTGATATGAGAAATGATGTACCATTCCTTCAAAACAAATGATTGGACATATGTATCTGTCTTCCATTCCAGTAAGTGGTATGTATATGCGGAACACCTTCACAGGATAACCGCTGTTACGGTATGTGCAACATCCTGGAGGAGATATAAAGTCTCTGTACAGACATTACATATACATGCATGATAATTTATTTATTTTACATTTGTTAACCGGAGGTGTCTGACTGAGCTAAAAAGGCCCTTTTTCAGCAGAGGCCCAGGGAGAAAAGCTCCACAAAGAAAAATTACAGATACATTTAGTTATTTAGACATGATCAGTATGCACACAAATTACAAAAGACATGTTTTTGCAGTGGTATGCGGCACATAAACAGTTACAGTGGAGAGAACAAACAAAAAAATATTAATTTAAAAATAAAGGTAATTAATAGATTTTTGGTGTACAGCTGAAATTTGGAACATAGGTAGAATACATACATAGTACACAGGTACACTACATGCATTGTAGATTAGCCAGTGTTTGTGAGTAAGACTGAAAACTATTATCAAGTACTCTAGATTTAGTATGTATACCTTATCCGCTTTCACTAGCCTGGGGAGCAGTCATGGCACTGCCAAATTTGCTTGAGATAGATAGTGCCTGATGAGGTCATTTAAGGAGGCTTTGGATGATGTGTCTTGAATGTTAGTGGGGACAGAGTTCCATTTTTTAGCCACTGAACTATTATATAGCGCATCTCAAAAGCTATTGTAGCTGTTGGTGATTTCTAGTAGTAGTTTGCTTGATGATCTAAGGGGCCTTTTGGCTGAGTGATGTTGTACTAGGTTTTTGAGGGCAGGACACTTATTGAGGAGGTAATACATAGAAAAACAGAGGCAGAGCTGATTGTAGATTAGGAGGTTGGGTAGTTCAAGCCAGTGGAGCTGTCTCAAAGCAGTACAGTGATGAGTTCTATATGAGCAATTTGCAGCAAAGCGGGCAATTCTGTTATAGCAGGCTTCCATTTTGCTTAGTTCAGTTTTGTTGAGATTAGTCAGAATGGGAGATGCATAGAGTAGGGTGGATAGAAGCTGGGAGCGAGCAATGGCTGATCTTGTGTTGTTGGTAAGAAATGGTTTGATACGGTAGAGTGATCCCAGTTTAGCATGTACTTTTTAATAGTTAAGTTGAGATGACTATCAAATTTTAGGTGGGAGTCTATGGTTATTCCCAATAGCATAGCCTGTGCCACTGGAGCGATTGGAGTAGCACTGGTGGAGTAGATAGTGAATTGACTGTTATCAATGTTTTTGTTAGAACTGGTTATAATCATAAGCTGGGTTTTCTTTGGATTGAGGATAAGTTGGGCTTTGGTAAGGTAGTTTTCAATGTCAGAGAATGCTAGTGGAGTTGTTTGCAGGAGGGTGGGAATGTTTTGTGCAGCACAGATTAAGGTAGTGCCATCTGCATCCTGAATGATAGATGCATGCTGTGTGGAGGTATGGAGGTCATTTGTGAAGACTGTGAATAGTAGTGGCCCTAAGATAGAACCCTGTGGGACTCCTATAGTTATGGGCAGGTGAGGAGAGAGAGAATTTTCCCATTTCACAGCTTGGTACCTGTAAGTTAAGTAGCTTTGGAACTAGGTAAGAGTGGAATTTGATAGGTGATATTGGTTTAGTTTGTTTAGCAGGATTTGGTGCGAGACTGTGTCAAATGCTTTGGACATATCCAAAAAAAAAGTTGACACCTGTAGGCCTTAATTTTTGAGACAGTTTACTGTGTCTGTGAAGCAGAGGAGGGCTGTACTGGTACTATGGGCAGGTCTGAAACCATGCTGAGTAAGTGACAGGATGTTGCTGTCTAGGAGATAGTTTAGCATCTGGGTATGGATGCATTTTTCTAGGATTTTGGCCAGGGGGGAGAGTAAAGCAATGGGTCTGTAGTTATTAAGTTCAGTTGTGGTCCTGCCTTTATTTATGGGTGTAACATAGGATATTTTCCAGAGTTTGGGCACATAGTTTTCAACAATTGATCTGTTTATGAGAGTGGAGACTGGGATAGCAATAGCATCTGCTGTGAGGTTCAAGAAATAGCTGGGGAGTAAGTCAGCTGCTGTTAATGAGGTTTTTAGTTTGGAGAGCATGCTTTTGATTGAAGTGGAGGAAACCGTTTTGAGGGTAAAGCTTGTATTGGTGTTATTTGTGTTGGGGGGGGATAGTGAGGAAGGAACTGTCCTGTGATACTAAGGATTAAATTGAGTTCACAAAGTGGGAGATGAATTGTGTTTCGATGGGGACTTGAGCGTCAGGGGTGGTTGGTTTGGGGGTAGCCTTTTGGGTGGATTTTAGTAGCTGGTTTACATTTTTCCAAACTTTTTGGGAGTTGTGTTGGTATTTAGTTTGTAATGTTGTGTAGTAGGATTTTTTGTCCAGCCTAATGTATTTTTTTGCTCGGTTGCACAGTTCTTGGTACTTAGTTAGGCTTTGTGTTTCTTTGTTTTTTTGATAGTAAAGCCAGGCAGTGTCTCTGGACTTGAGGATTTGTTTGTTTTTTTTTTTACTGAGGCAGGGGTTTGTAGAGGTTCTAACCTTGATTTTGCACAATGGAGCGACAGTGTCTAGGTGTTGCAGAAATGTTTTGCTGAAATATGCTACAGCCTGGTCAAGTGGGAGGGTTTTTAGGGGAGTCCAGTCACAGTTACAGAATAAAGTGTTGAGGACCTCAGGAGAGAATTTTTTTGTGTTTCTAGTGGATATATAGTTAGTGGTTTTGCATATGTTTGTTCTACTACGTATAAAGTATATTATGTTGTGGTCACTTAAGGTGTCTGGGAGACTGCCTGTGTGAGGGTACAATGTGGGGTTGTTAGTTAGGACCCAGTCAAGGATGCATTCCCTTTTAAATTTTTATCACATCTAGTTGGAATTTGGACTAGCTGCTGATAGCCATGGAGATTTATTAGACTACTTGGTGGTTCTGATATACAGGTGAACCAATCTAGGTTGAAGTCCCCCAGAATAAAGGTTTCTTGTGAGTATGTGGAAGAACACCAGTATAAGAAGTCTTCAAGGCAAGCAGGTGTATTACCAGGTGGAATATCTATCACAACTGTGGTGATGACCTTTTTAGGGTGAAGTTGAAGTTGTGAGATAAGTATGTCTCAATTATTGGGGGAGGGGTAGGAGTTTGGTAATTGACGGACAGGTAAGTTGGACTTGTACAGTAAGGAAGTTCCACCCCCTTTACGAAGTGGTCTGTCTTGTCTAATTATATTGCAGCCGGTAGGGAGAACTTCTGAGTTAGCTATGTTTTTATTTAGCCAGGTTTCTCTTAAAGCAACTATGTCTGGGGAGTAGTGTGCTATTGTGGCCTGGAGTTCACGTATTTTTTTTGATACTCCTGATATTAATATTTAGCATTAAAAAATGGTTGGTTTTGCTGCTGCTGTTGATTTGCCCAGGGATGAAGAAAGTGGGGGGTGTTATGTTCTGACATTTGTGTTGGAGAAGTTTGTGTTGGACAGGATGGATTTGGGCCTGGGTTGGGGTGGATATCCCCACATATGGTGAGCCTGATGATACAGATGTTGGAGTTTGATGAGGAGTGTGAGAAAGTATTGTGTTTTTTTAGAGTAGAATGAGAGCATATGTGTTTAGTTCTGAATTGGTCCATTATGTAGTTCTTGAACAATTGTGGGCAGATATTATTATAATGTTTGGTGTCTGTACATGAGAGTGCATAATGTAGTGTTGTGCTACTGAGTTATGGATATTGCTAGAGTGATAACTTGTGGTGTTGTAAAGAAATATGAGAAGACAGACTAGACTTAGTTGTGAGATAGTCATGGTTATAAAGTTTAAGTTGGCTCTAGGTGGGGGCTCTGAATGGAAATTATAGGGTTGCACTATATATGGATGGGGAAGTAGTGTGGGTGATGTAAAAAATGCCTAGTGGGAATGAGAGTGATTGAGAGTATTTTGTGTGGAGCAAGTTGGTGTGGTATAATGTGATATGACTTGAGGAGCTGTGATTGGTGGAGGTGATGTGAGGGTGAGCTGTGGGTGTGGCTGTGATTACTGTAAATGTAGAGGTAGTGGGGGTGGGAGGGAATAGGGGGTAGGGCAGGGGAGCAGAGAGAGCCCGAGCATTAGCGAGGGTGAACGGAGCGGGGCAGAGCCCACCAAGACATGAGAAAAAGTAAGTATTACTTTACAAATCTGAACACTTTAAACAAATTCCTGAGGTCTAATGGCTTACCAGCAAGCAGAATGTAATTGCTGAAAAGCACTTGTGTTCTGGTGGGAGACTAGAAATTTAAAGATGGCTCCATACTCAGCAGGATTCTAATATAGACTTAGTATTGGGGGAGGGAGATAGCACAAGGTGTGTAAACCAGGTGGAATGCAAAGAAACCAGAGAGGCAATCAGTGGAAATTAGTGAAGGCCTCAGAGAGGGTAAGTAATAATTCAAACTACCTGTAAAGTGAAGAAGAGAAGAGACAGCAAAGTTTATTAAGGTTGGGAGTGTGTCTTCACATTGCCTTGCTGATTAGTAACCAGTTTGTGCACAGATTAGTGTATAGAGACGCAAATAAACAGGTGGGCCACCAAGTGATACAAACTAAGGCAGAAAACACTGAGAGGGCTGTTTGATGGTTAATTTAGTCACAGGGATCTGAAGTAAATGTATACTTTCTATTGGACAGTTAGGATTACTGTACTAGCTGGGGGGGACACAAGACTACAACAGTCAGTTTTATTTGCAAGCTGAGAGCTACTAAGAAATACTGTTAATGTAATAGCTTCACTCTCATAAAACATACAAGTAGAATGCCTGGGTGGACTGACCCTGCTCTTGAGGCTCAAAATGTATATCCTTGTTTAGTTTGCAGTACTAATTCCTTCTTATACTGTATGGGTGGAGTGGTAGCCGCATACTGCAGATTTGCTTGGGTGTGCTCTGAAGAGAGAGAGAGAGAAAAAAAAGAGAGGATGAAGCTAGTAGAATGAGACAAAGATAGGTTAAAGGAAGTAATGAGGAGATGGGAGGGTGTAAAAGATGCAAATCTGAGGATAGTGTAGATAAAGCAGGAGAATAGATGCTATTGCTACAGTTTGAGAGTGCGTCAACAGTTACCACATCACAGTGCCATAACTTAGTTTGGAAACAGGTTAATAAATCATGCACAATACATTTATCAACCAATTTGCCTGTGCATACAAGAATAAGGAAAATGAACACTTAACAGCACAGCTAAATCAGTAGCAGAGACAACTGCAATGCTAAATCAGTAAATACTGTTTCTAACTCCAACACTAAGTCAATTAGATTAACATCACAGTTATAACAGCAGTTTTAGTACATCATAGTAGCACAGAGACAACATAGCTGCAGTGGTAGTGTCAGTAAAAACACAATTCCTGAATGACAGAATCAACAGTTAAATAAACAAATAAGGAGATCAGTAGTCAGGAATCAGAAAAATGAATACTAGTATAGATCCAAATACAGCAAAATGTAAGTATTACTTTACAAATCTGAACAGTTTAAACAAAATCCTGAGGTCTAATGGCTTACCAGCAAGCAGAATGTAATTGCTGAAGAGCACTTGTGATCTGGTGGGAGACTAGAAATTTAAAGATGGCTCCATACTCAGCAGGATTGTAATATAGACTTAGTATTGGGGGAGGGAGACAGCACAAGGGGTGTTAACCAGGTGGAATGCAAAGAAAACAGAGAGGCAATAGGTGGAAATCAGTGAAGGCCTCAGAGGGGGAAAGTAATAATTCAAACTACCTGTAAAGTGAAGGAGAGAAGAGACAGCAAAGTTTATTAAGGTTGGGAGTGTGTCTTCACATTGACTTGCTGATTAGTAACCAGTTTGTGCACAGATTAGAGTAGGGAGATACATTAGCAATGAAGGGGAATGTATATAGATGCAAATAAACAGGTGGGCCTCCAAGTGATACAAACTAAGGCAGAAAGCACTTAGAGGGCTGCTTGATGGTTAATTTAGTCACAGGGATTTGAATTAAATGTATACTGTATATTGGACAGTTAGGATTACTGTACTAGCTGCGGCGGGGGAGGACACAAGGCTACAACAATCATTTTTATTAGTAAGCTGAGAACTGCTAAGAAATACTGCTAATGTAATAGCTTCACTCTCATAAAACATACAAGTAGAATGCCTGGGTGGACTGACCCTGCTCTTGAGGCTCAAAATGTATATCCTTGTTTAGTTTGCAGTACTGATTCCTTCTTATACTGTATGGGTGGAGTGGTAGATACAGACTGCAGATTTGCTTGAGTGTGCTCCTGCTCTTGAGGCTCAAAATGTATATCCTTGTTTAGTTTTCCAGTACTGATTCCTTCTTCTACTGTATGGGTGGAGTGGTAACCGCAGACT
>NC_056731.1:521819943-521834943 GCF_019279795.1 Protopterus annectens
TGATGTAGCTGTACCAGGTAGTGCAGAGGTTGTGGAGGCAGCGATGACAGCTTGGGACGGTTAAGTGCTGTGTCTCACTGCTGCAACCTGTGAAGGGATGGCAGGCCGACCCACAGTGGTTGGTCTACCTCTCTGTGCTGTATGCCAGTTTTGGTAGGCAGAGAAGTATGACAACAGAACATTTTTAAGGCGTATAAAATATCCCCCCAAAAAAAGAGAAAAAATAACAGAGAAGAGGTGGGGTGTGACAAAAAGAGAAATAGCATTAGATCCATGGCATATTACATGATTATATCATTTCAGAAAATAAACAGTTGTGATTATGCAAGTCTACACACTTTTGCCACATCCAGGTATGAAAGGTCTTGCTCTCTTTTACCATTAGTCAGCTGCACTGCTGTGATATCATAAATACAACTATTTATTACAGCATTGCCATTTTGCATACAATTACAATATTATTATGCTTACAGTAAGACCTGATGCATGTGTACCTCATTCCTCTCTGAGGCACGTTAACATCCTTTGGTTCACCTGCTGCAGTTTCAGCGGCTGTAAAACACAGAAGAAGAGACATGCCAGCATACTGAATAACAGTCTTGGCTGGTACTGTATTCTATATCATTTAATATAAATGGTACAGTATACGTACACAACTGAGGGATGTCAGCAGTTCTAAACTCTTCTGCCTATCAGATACGTAGGTCCTTCTTGTGTCATTTTTGGTCACTATAGAGGTGACAATAAATCTTTCCAGTGTGGGATGCCAAATGCACTGGAGACAACATTGGCTAACCTGATCCAAGCTTCAGTCCTGTACTGAGACCCAGTATAGTCCCCCTGCAGTAGCTCATGGATATAGCACTTCATGGGGAGTGCCACAAAAATCCCGGACTCCTCAACACCCCACCTCTGTGCCCTAAATTTATCACCATTATCTCCCACATCAGCCATACATGCAGAAGTCAAGCAGCAACTCTGTAAGTATAAACTGCTGCCAAATAACAAATCTCACATTTAACAGCTACTACACAAACACACACAACTATGCCAACTGCATTTGTGCAATGGAAAGCACAGAGTGGCATTTGCAAACAAAACGGTAGGTATTTTATCAAACAACAATGCAGTTATGAAACATGGCAGTGAGATTTGTCATGTGTGATGCTTGGCCTATTCAATCTTTTTCAGCTGGTCAACACTGACAGGGTCAATGGCTTTCATTGTTATCCTTGGTGCTTTGGAGGATAAATAGGATGACTTGGTGCATACCTTTCTGGAATTACTCATTGTAAAAGGTTAGCTGACCAATCTGGGAAGCATAAATTTCAATCAAAGTGATTAATTGTAAGTGTTACAGCAGAATTTCCTTTCACACATCTTCTTTATAGATAAACTGCTTTCAGAATGAAGGTAGATATACATCAGATAGGCCTTTATGTGTATGACCTTAGGGGGTATTGTTAAATATATTCCCCTGAAAGAATCATTATTACTGTTTATGAATATATGTCGAATGGGTGGACTTTTATCAGCTGATTAATATAGGTTTGGGTATGATACATACATAGTCCACTACACACATTGTCCTAAACTCACAATTGGGCTATGTGAGGAGAGAAGATGATTTTTACTTAAGTATTTTGCCCATCATAGGGATGCAAGTGCATTTTTAATTCATCAGAATTATCCTGCTTAAATAATTATACCTACAGACAACTGTGTTTTGTAACTAAATCATTGAGATAATGCTACATAAAAAATTTATCAAAACATTAATGCGACCGTTCTAGAAATAAACTTAATTATGATAGCCATTTGTATGTAGTGTTACGTTCCTAATCAAAGTGTTGTTAGAAATTGCATTTTGACACGCTGTAAAAATAGGTGCAAGCTAGATTTGAACCTGGATCACCTGCCTTCTATCTGTAAAGTAAGTGCACTTATATCATGTGCGACAGGGACCGTTACATAGAAGGTGGATGTTCTTGACTCAGTACTATCCAGAGTGCTGATGTTCATGCATTGCCACTAAGTGTATTTGCACTACAGAAGGCTCCCTAGCTAAAATACTTTACTTTTTACCTTAAGCAGGTAACATAGATTGCCATTCGGCAAGTGCACAAGGCAAAAAAAAAAAACAGGGAGCAAAGTATACGATATTCTTGCAGCTGGTGTAATACTCTCTGCATTCCCTTCACACAGTCTACATTTGAACACCGGAGAAACTGTGTTAAGGGGCCAAAGTCATTGCATTTACAGCTTCTGCCACAGAAACAGGTATACAGCAAGTGCACATCACTCACTCATTAGAAATTGCAGTATTAGAAATTGGTGCCACAACTGTTTGCGCTGATGAAGATAACAGAAATGAAAGTGTTCACACTTTCCTTCACTCGTGAGCCCTGTTTGTGCTCTGCTAAACAGTGCAGAAATTACACAGGCAAATAAACATGTATAACAATTTTATGTTACACAAAATAAAATGCAAGCTGCATTTTCACATCTGCTGCAAACATTTCAAATAGCATGGAACTTCAAGCTGGATTCAAACCATGCATCCTCTTTCCTGTTTCTTTAAAATAGTTTTATTAACCCGTGTGTTACAGTGATACTCAGACATGAGCGATAATTTCTTGTGTTACTGCCTTTCACAGTACTGTAGTAAAGCGCACCTGTGCCACTCCAAAATGTGCTACTGATGGCATGACAGATTAAATTTCTCAGTTTGTACCTTGGGCAGTGGAATCTCGTTCACTGCTTCAAAGTGGTGTCAGTCAACAGTGTACTTTGCCAAAACACACACAAATGAGGAGCACAGAAAATGTGAGTTTTAACAAATATTGTGGAATGATAATGAAAAGGCAGGATTGTGATCTTTTGTAGATGTGTGAGTGTTGCAATATGATCATATGCTCAGAAAACATGCATAAACTCTGTCAGGCAGCACGCTATCAGGCAATGGGCCCTCAACTCCATGTAATAACACACATTCTGTTCTGTTTTTATCCCTCTTTCCCACCAACTAAGGACCAGAAATTCTTCCTTACATATTTGCTTGAACATGTCTAGATCAATGGGATATTGACAAACACCTTACACTTATAATAGACCACACCATTTTAATATCAGGTTGCCAACACTGGCAGCTATTTCATATCTTTATTTTCTGAGCATATTCCCTCCTCTCAGCTTAACTGCAGAAGTGCAATGTCATGGTCATTTATTTGCATCCTTATTTCAATAAGTAATATAGCTGATCAGCATTTCAGACAGATTTTAAGCAGATGATGGACAGTGTGCTCTTAGTACAAGGATGTCGTGTCATTAAGGTTGTTCTCATAGCTCTCAAGGTACATATGCCTTTTTATTGTAAGTCTACCCTACATAATATAAACACTTTGGAGAGAACAGTAACATCAATATTGCTTGATGTTGTAGTCAGAGCAGTCAAAAACAGTTGCAAGCCGTTAACAGCTAGCAATTGTGATTACTCCAGCCTGCAATCCTAGTCATTTAGCTACCTATACCATGTTTACATCCCCTACACCAAGTAATTTATTTGTTATTCAGGAATTATAGCGATCACCCCTCGTTTGCATCTTCACAGTGCTTGGAGGACTAAATCTATACTATAGAAAGGTAAAGTTGTAGCTATAGAAGTGGAAGAAGGGATGACTGATTGGATACAGACAGAGCATTACTGCTAGTTACTTGGAGGACATTGTTCTACAGATCACTGCATTATCTCATAAGGTGTTTATCCTCTACAAAAACTGCTTACGTTTATATTTTGAATGTATTTCAACATAGAATTTTGCAATGTATGCATTGTAAAATTCAATGCTGCTATATTGCACATATGACGGTTCTTGCTGTGCTATCCAAGTTACTTTAGTTACATCACAGTATTGTGCTATCATTTGCTATTGCATGACTGCCTCAACCGTATGGGTGACACATTGAATAGAATAATTGACACACTGGATCAGGCAGTGTCTATGACAGTACATCTGCTGGAGGGCCAACATCCTTGTGTGTTTGGTGTTACCCTTGGTCTAATGCACCCCCTAATCTGTGAGAATGATGATGACTGTGCCTTGGACTTTGCTCTTTTGGGTTTGAGTTAGGGTTACATATATGTCTGATGCACAGAGTGTATAGGTATGACAATACACTATGCAGGTATTTTGTTTTCTTACACATTTGTTCATATGTTCCAGGTTCCACACTTTCCTTGATATTTCTACAGTTTTGATTCATGTGCTTTCGAGTGTCTCTGTCTGATGTTATCTGTACATAGACATTATATGGTTAAGCAACTTTTGTGGTCATCAGACGGTATCACTTTTAATGTTTGTATGTGCTTAGGTGTATTCCTTTGCTGGTGAGTATGTGTGTGCTTTCATCTGCTTCTTAGACAGGGCAAAGGCATATTGTGCACACCTACATCTGCTGACTACCTCTGCAGAATCAGGTTCTCCCTCAAACTTCTCGTAAGTATGTGCTGGAGGCACTGCCCCTGCCTGTGGTCCAGGAATGTGTGATCTTGGCCTTTGCTGTCCCTGTTGTAGCTGTTTCCTCAAGATGATATTGTGCAACATTGCACAGACTGTGAGAATTTCTGCACAGGCTCCTGGGTCATACTGCAGGTCACCCCCTGATGTGTCAAGACAGCAGAATCATGACTTCAGCATGACAAGCACATGCTCTGTGATGTTTCTAGTTTGATATTGGGAATTGTTGTAGCCTTTCTCTGTGGCTGTGTGTGCTTGTCTTATACATGTCACAGTTCCAGTGCATAACCTTCATCACCTAGGAGATGGCCTTGTGGAATATGATTCCTAGCAAACCTTGTGTACAGCCGCATGGTGTGCCATATGTGAGAGTCATGTTAACTGCCTGGGTTGCCTGCACTGACATTGAAAATGGTCCCTCAGGTATTACAGACAACCTGGCAGTTGATTGAGTGGAATCCCTTCCAGCTGATGTATGTTCTTCCCTGTTCACCAGGTGGGGCTTTTATTTCTGCATGAATGCAGTCTATGGCCCCCAAAACTTCAGGGATGTGTGATGCAGCATAGAATTCCTGCATTGTTCTTGCTCTCACCTCTGGTGTCTGTGGAAAATAGATGTACTCTCTTGCATGTTCTAGCATAGCATTAAGGCATTGGTGTAATATTCTAGAGGCTAAGGCCTGTGAAACCCCTAGTATATCTCCCGTGGGTCTCTGAGATGTACCAGTAGCTAATATCCTTAATACTACAGTTTCCATTGGTATAGGTTCTCCTCAATTTCCTCCAGGGTCTGAAGTAGGGGCAGTAGAGGTTGCAGAATTCCTATAGTGTTTTCCCATTAACCCTGTATCACTCTACTATTTTAATATAATGCAGTCCATGATACATTAAATGAGGTTTGAACACCCTTCATCTCCTTAGATGAGGTCTATCAGCAGCATCAACAGTACAGATTTGAGCCTGTTGCACATACACATGCAAGAGAGCAGCAGCAGCCCCTTAACACTGCCTTTTTTTCTAAGCATGGGGGTGGCTGTATTCCAATAGGTTCATAGGAGGTAACTAGGCTAATGGCCCTAGGGTCTTTACAAGCCTAGCCATGTTATACCCTGTTCCTTAACTGACCATGGTTAGATGGTCTTTATTTGTCTCTGATCAGCAATGACTACCCCTGTCCATGAGGGACACAGGTGCCACCCCCCAGGGGGAATTTATGGTCTCCCATCCAATTGCCTAGGTTTCACTTAAATAGGGTCATTGAGGACCTCTACTTCACTAGGGAGTTTATTCCAGAGGAGCAGCAATCTCTGGGAGACATAGATGTCTCTCCAGTATTTTCTGTTGATGTCATAGGATAGGTTGTGATCCCTGGAGGAGGTGACTGTTGTTCCATTTAATTTGCGAATGTGCAGCATTTCCATTAGAGCAGGGTTAGGGACTGCTCTGTAGGCCAGGCACAGATTGTCTCTCAGTAGCCTGTAGGATACAGAGTACAGTGACAGGACTTTCAGTCTTTCCATGTAGGTCATGTTTTGGAGGCCCTGAATTTTCTTGGTAAGAAACCTCTGTGGTCTCTCCAGCTGCTGCAGGTGTCTGGTGAGGTACATGCAACAGGGAGAATTGTACTCTATTAGTGGTCTGATGAGGACTAAGTACAGAGGAGTTATAACATCATTAGTCTTGGATGTGATGGCCTTACTTATGATATGCTCAATGTAGAAGGCTTTCCTTACCACTGTGGACACATGGTGATCAAAATTTAGATTGTAATGAACCCGTGTTCCCAAATCTCGCACCACTGGGTTTGAGCTTAGGGGGATGCTGTCAATATTGTAATTTTCAGGGGCTTCCTCTTTGCCAAAGAGGATGATAATGCACTTTTTTGAGTTTAGTTTTAGTTCATGGTTTTTGCACCAATCATGTATCTGTTTTAGCCCCTTTTGTTATATGTCAACATCATCAGGGACTCGATTGCACCCAGTTTGCAATCATTAGTGAACTTGGTAAGCTACAGACCATCTACTTTCCCTGGACTTCCGAGATATAGATTCCAAACTGTAGAGGGTCCAGCACAGATCCTTGTGGTACACCACTGGTTGCTGGTTTACTGGTAGAGGTGGACTTCCCAACTCTGACAGTATGCATTCTGTTGGTGAGCCAGTTGGCTACTCATCTAGTGACGTATGGGTTAATCCCCAGCTGGGAGAGTTTCTTAATGATACCTGAGTGGGGGATTGTGTTGAAACCCTTGGCCAAGTCAAGATAGGCAGTATATACTGTTTTGACTTCATCCAGGGCTTCGGTGACATTCTCAAACAAGTCCACTAGGTTAACTGAGTCAGGTCAAGAGTTTGAAGATCCCCTATATCCTTATTGGTAAGCTCCATGACTATTCTTTCCATGGCCTTGCATATAACGCTGGTTGGGCTTATGGGTCTGTAGTTCCCAGGGCCAATTGATGGACCCCCTTTGTGCAAGGGATTATGTTGCTGTTCTCCACTTTGCTGGAACAAAGCCAGTGGCCATGCTGCAGTTAAACAGAGTGCCAAGTGGTTCCACTAGGTCTTGTTTTAGATTGTTTAGTAAGCAGCCTGGGATGTTATCTGGTCCCATAGAGGCCATGTTTTTGGCCTTTGAGAGCACAGACATGACCTGCTTTTTGGAGATACTAGGTAGAGGACTGGTTTCAGGTATGCTTTAGGGTATGACTGGTGAGGGATGGGGGGGTAAATTTTGCACCAAATCTGTCAGCTAGCAGGTTGGATTCAGTATGAGTGCTACCATCTACTATAAGTTCTGCATATAGCTGGGCATTCCCTTTTAGATTTCAGACATAGCTAAAGAATGCCTTATGATTAATTTAGCTACAGATGCTAATTTAGCCTTGTAACTAGCATTATAGGACTTTACAAGATATCTGATTTGCTTGTTCAAGCTATAGAGGGTATTCTTCCTCTGCTGAGTAAGTTCCCTATTCTTCTTCGATAACAGTTGCTTCCTTTTGTTATTTAACCTACTTATATTTCAGGTCCACCAGGGTGGCTTGTTTTCTTGGTAGGACCTGGAACTGATCCAGTCAGGTACAGCTAAATCTATACAGTTGTTTAAGTGGTTGTACAGAGCATTTGTGTACTCCTCTGCATAGAAGTCATTGTTGGCTGTGTTAGCAAGGGGTTTGAAACTTTTTATACTATTGCTTAGTAGGCTGTAGTTTACTTTGAAGAAATGTTTCAGTTCTTTTGCTCCTGTGGGGGTGTCAGGTCTGATCATTATTTCGAATGAGACAGAATTATGGTCTGACCTTACCAGGGAGAGCAACACACAGGGGGTAGTGCAATGACCCCCCATACTGGTAAGTACCAAGTCCAGGACACTTGAGCCCCTTGTGGGGGTGCAAACAAACTGTTCCAGGGTATTTGTATTGACAAAGTCCAGGAAAGCTAGGGTGAGCATGTTTGTGCTCATGTATGTCACCCAGTTGATGGAAAGATAGTTGAAATCTCCCATGATCAAAGTGTTTGTTTCTATAGTGAGTGACTCTAGCAAGACTATATAGGTGGTGGGCTTCTCTTAGTTTATGGTGGGGGATCTTGAACTAGTTATGACGTAGTTGGCTTTATTACCTATAGTTAGTTTTACCTAGTTCAAGAGACTCATATTGTTTAACCAGTCTCAAGGTGTATTTGGTTTGTGTAAAACAGTGTAGCCTTGCATGGCTTGGGTGCTGTCTGCAGCCGTGAACCATGTCTCAGTGACAGCACAGACGTCAGCATCTTCAAACGTGAGGAGTCCATCCAGAGAGTGCAGTTTCCTGTTTAGTCTCCTAGCATTGAGCAGCACAACCTTGAGTTTGTCTTGAGTGGATTTTTTTGTGTCGGGAATTTTGTTGTTATGACATTGCGTAAAAAATGCACTATGGGGGTGACAAATAGGATCCAAAAGCCTAGAGAAGACATGCGAAGACCATCTCTGATCTGCTTGGTCTTTTGGTGTTCATGGCAAAGGGCTACACCATCTCTACATGGTTACATTATAGCTTCTGAATGGCTGAACCATTTTGGATTGGTTAATTAGCTTGTAATTCAGCGGCCTATGCATTCATTAGCATACTGTCCCGTTCACATTTGAATTACAGCTGTATACATTTAATGAATACAAAATAGGACTGTATTGTGTGTGGCACAATGTGACACACACATGATAGCAGCACAGAAATTAGTTGTTCATGAATCCAGCCCTAAGCTTTTTTTTAACTAGATGCAATAATTGGATATTTATGTCAATGTTATAGTTTCTCCAAGATTGTAAAATAATTATTTACTTCATTTTGTGTTGTAAAAATCTAAAATTTTTGGAACTTTTCTCTCTGGGTTTCCAGAGAAAAATGGGCATTTGCTGTCCAGTTGAACCTTCCCAGAAAAAAAACAGCGCACAAGTAAGTACACACATACATAAATAAGTAATTAACTAACTAAAACAACTAAATACATAAATATCATGTGGAATGGTACTACCTACCATGACAAATTGCTGTCCCCAAAGAACTGTGACTTCCATGACACAACATGCAAGACACAGCTTAAAAAAGGACATCATTTTAATACTTTAAATTTATTTATTTATTGATTGATTTATTTATTGATTTTTTTTTTTAACCAGGATAGTCTGAGAGAGAAAACACATATTTTCAATGGAGGCCCAAGGAAAAAATCTCCAGCAGATAACATTTTATACATAAAAATAAATGTATTGGGATAAAAATGAATCATACAGTTGATAGGCTAATGGTCATGATAATGAAACAGCAATTCCTTTTATACAGGGTTTAATACTAACCATTGATAATAGCAGTTTATGTCAAATTAGTATTATACAGTTTATGCTATGATTGTTATGGTAACCCAGCCACTGGGGATTCACAAGCCAGTGCATTTCTTTATGCTGGTCCCAAGCCCGGATAAATGGGGAGGGTAGCATCAGGAAGGGCATCCAGCGTAAAACCTCTGCCAAATGACTTATGTGGAGAACATTTCATATTTCCATACCGGATAGGTCTAGGCCCTGGTTAACAATGACCGCCACCAGTACTTTTAGCCAACAGGGTGCTGGCGGAAATTGGGCTACTGTTGGCCGAAGGAGAAGAGGAGGGGGAAGGCATGCCTGAAGGCAGGAAGAGAGGAGGAAGGTTAAGAGTAAAGTAGTGAGGGTAGGAACTTTGAATGTTGGCAGTATGACTGGTATAGGGATAGAGCTAGCTGATATGATGGAGAGAAGGAAGGTCGATATGTTGTGCGTGCAAGAGACCAGATGGAAGGGAAGTAAGGCCAGGTGTATAGGATGCAGGTTCAAATTGTTCTATTATGGTGTGGATGGCAGGAGAAATGGGGTAGGTGTTATCCTAAAGGAACAGTATGCCAAGAGTGTTTTGGAGGTGAAGAGAGTGTCTGATAGAGTGATGTTTATGAAGCTTGAAATTGATGGTGTAATGATGAATGTTGTTAGTGCATATGCTCCACAAGTTGGGTGTGCAATGGATGCGAAAGAAACATTTTGGTGTGAGTTGGATGACGTGGTGGTGAGTGTACCCAAGGGTGAGAGACTAGTGATTGGAGTGAACTTCAATGGGCATGTTGGAGAAGTGAACAGAGGGGATGAGGAAGTGATGGGTAGATATGGTGTCAAGGAGAAGAATGCAGAAGGTCAGATGATTGTGGATTTTGCGAAAAGGATGGACATGGCTGTGGTGAATATATATTTTAAGAAGAGGGAGGAGCATAGGATGACGTACAAGAGTGGAGGAAGATGCACACAGGTAGATTATATCCTATGTAGGAGGGCCAGTCTGAAGGAGACTGGAGACTGTAAAGTGGTGACAGGGGAAAGTGCAGTTAAGCAGCATAGAATGGTGGTCTGTAGGATGACGTTGGTGATCAAGAAGAGGAAGAGGAGGAGTGTGAAAGCAGTGCCAAGGATTAAATGGTGGAAGTTAATAAAGGGTGATTGTGAGGTGGAGTTCAGGGAAGAGTTAAGACAGGCACTTGGAGGCAGTGAAGAGTTACCAAACAGCTGGGTAACTACAGCAGAGCTAGTAAGGGAGACTGCTAGAAAGGTGCTTGGTGTGACATCTGGACAGAGGAAGGAGGACAAGGAGACCTGGTGGTGGAATGAGGAAGTACAGGAGAGTATACAGAGGAAGAAGCTGGCGAAGAAGAAGTGGGATTGTCAAAGAGATGAAGAAAGTAGGCATGAGTATAAGGAGATGAGGCACATGGCAAAGAGAGAGGTGGTGAAGGCTAAGGATAAGGCATACGGAGAATTGTATGAGAGATTGGACACTAAAGAGGGAGAAAAGGACCTATACCAATTGGCTAGACAGAGGGACAGAGCTGGGAAAGATGTGCAGAAGGTAAGGGTGATAAAGGATAGTGAGGGAAACGTACTCAAAAGTGAGGAGAGTGTGTTGAGTAGATGGAAAGAGTACTTTGGAGGCCTGATGAATAAAGAGAATGAGAGAGAGAAGGTTGGATGATGTGGGGATAATGAATCAGGAAGTGAAACAGATTAGCAAGGAGGAAGTAAGGACAGCTTTGAAGAGGATGAAGAATGGAAAGGCTGTTGGCCCAGATGACATACCAGTGGAAGCATGGAGGTGCTTAGGTGAAATGGCAGTGGAATTTTTAACCAGATTGTTTAATGAAATTTTGGAAAATCAGAGGATGCCTGAGGAGTGGAGAAAAAGTGTTTTGGTACCTATCTTTATGAATAAGGTTGATGTGCAGAGCTGCAGTAACTACAGAGGGATAAAATTGATCAGTCACAGCTTGAAGTTATGGGAAAGAGTAGTGGAAGCTAGGTTAAGAAGGGAGGTGATTATTAGTGATCAGCAGTATGGTTTCATGCCAGGAAAGAGCACTACAGATGCAATGTTTGCTCTGAGAGTGTTGTTGGAGAAATACAGAGAAGATCAAAAGGAGTTGCATTGTGTCTTTGTGGACTTAGAGAAAGCATATGACAGGGTGCCTAGAGAGGAGTTGTGGCATTGTATGAGGAAGTCGGGAGTGGCAGAGAAGTATGCAAGAGTGGTACAGAATATGTACGAGGGTAATGTGACATTGGTGAGGACTGCGGTGGGAGTGACCGATACATTTAAGGTGGAGGTGGGATTACATCAAGGATCAGCTCTGAGCCCTTTCTTATTTGCAGTGGTGATGGGCAGGTTGACAGATGAGATCAGACAGGAGGCCCCATGGACTATGAGGTTTGCAGATGACATTGTGATATCTAGTGAGAGTAGGGACCGGGTTGAGGAGACCCTGGAGAGGTGGAGATATGCTTTAGAGAGGAGAGGAATGAAGGTCAGCAGGGCTAAAACACAATATATGTGTGCAAATGAGAGGGAGGATAGAGGAATGGTGAGGATACAGGGAGTAGAGTTGGCAAAGGTGGATGAATTTAAGTACCTGGGATCAGCAGTTCAGAGTAATGGTGAGTGAGGAAGAGAGGTGAAGAAGAGAGTACAGGTAGGGTAGAATGGGTGGAGAAGAGTGTCAGGAGTGATTTGTGACAGACGGGTACCAGTAAGAGTGAAAGGAAAGGTCTACAAGAGGGTAGTGAGACCAGCTATGTTATATAGGTTGGAGACAGTGGCATTGATAAAAAGGCAGGAGTCAGAGCTGGATGTAACAGAGTTAAAGATGTTAAGATTTGCACTGGGTGTGACTAGGATGGACAGGATTAGGAATCAGTATATTAGAGGGTCAGCTCAGGTTGGACAGTTTGGAGACAAAGCAAGAGAGGTGAGATTGCGTTGGTTTGGACATGTGCTGAGGAGGGATGCTGGGTATATTGGGAAAAGGATGCTAAGGATGGAGCTGCAGGGTAAGAGGAAAAGAGGAAGGCCTAAGATAAGGTTTATGGATGTGGTGAGAGAGGACATGCAGGCAGTTGGTGTGAAAGAGCATGATGCAGAGGTCAAGAAGAAATGGAAACAGTTGATCTGCTGTGGCGACCCCTAACGGGAACAGCCGAAAGAAGATGATGATGATGATGCTATGATTGTTATGATGTTGAATCAAGTACTGTTTTTAAAACTGTCTGTCTTGTACCATAAGTGAGTCAATAATTGTAAATGCAATAACTTGTTAGTGATTAAATATACTGTTATGCTATATTGAGTCAGAAGTAATGGAGTTATGCTATACTGAGCCAGAAGTAATGATTTTATGCTATACTGGACTGAAGTAATGGTGTTATGCTATACTGGGCCAGAAGTAATGGTGTTATGCTATACTGGCCCAGAAGTAATGGTATTATGCTATACTGGGGCAGAAGTAATGGTGTTATGCTATACTGGACCATATGTAATGATATTATGCTATACTGGGCCTGAAGTAATGGTGCTATCATATACTGGGCAAGGAGTAATGGTGTTATGCTATACTGGGCCTGAAGTAATGGTGTTATGCCTTACTGGGCCAGAAGTAATGGTGTTATGCTATACTGGGCCAGAAGTAATGGTGCTATGCTATACTGGGTCAGAAGTAATGGTGTTATGCTATTCTGGGCCTGAAGTAATGGTGTTATGCCTTACTGGGCCAGAAATAATGGTGTTATGCTATACTGGGCCAGAAGTAATGGTGTTATGCTATACTGGGCCTGAAGTAATGGTGTTATGCTATACTGGGCCTGAAATAATGGTGTTACGCCTTACTGGGCCAGAAATAATGGTGTTATGCTATACTGGGCCAGAAGTAATGGCGTTATGCTATACTGGGCCAGAAGTAATTGTAAGATTTAGTACAGGTAGCACAGAACTGAGGGTCAGTAAAGGATTATGCCAGCAGAAAATTGAAAGGACAGAAATCAGTGTAAACACAACCATGTGGAGATGCTTACAGTGAGCTATAAGAAGTGGGAAAAGATCGAAAGATGGGGAGGTGTTCATTTTGTAGCATGTGTTTGCTGGCAGTGATCCCTTGTGAATGTCTATGATGATGCAATGATAGGGAAAACTGAGAAAAAATGCAGTTAACTTTATAATTCTGTAAAGAAGGTTTCTGATGTGCAGCCTTTTGTTCCTATACTCGAAGGGAGCATGGGAAAAACAGTGGCATTTCCTTAATTACTAGTAGTATTCCTTGGTGATGGTTGAAAGACTGCAGGCACCCACATCACCACATCTAGCATGGTGATGACATGAAGTTAGGAGTACTGATTGTTTATTGTTTTATAGCAACCTGCTCATGTGAGAAGATTCAACAAAAAAGTATACAAAGTCTAATGGCCACTCAGATGTAGTAAATAGATAATAAATATATGAAGGGATGCAGCTGTAATCATTAAATATTATTGTCCAAGTGTTCATTCTATCACCTAAACATTTCTGAAAGAGGTTACAAGTGCAGAAGAAAAACACATTTCCATTTCCCTATTATACTAATTTCTCCATACAAACTACAATAACAACATGATATCTACTACAACTGCTCGAGTCCAAAGCCCACAAAGACCATTGTTTCTAAGCCAGAGGCTTAAGCATCTTGCAGCTTATATATGCTACCACTTGAGGTCAAACCTGACTATGAGTTCAGGCAAGCAATTACTGTGGGAGGGGCTGGGAGTGTAGCTAAGGGCAGTGTTCAGGGAAGGGAATTAGGCTTAGGGAATGGGATAGTTATACAGTTAAGGATTAGGAGGGTAGTTTTAGGTTTAGGGAACAAGACGGTAGTTTTAGGGATAGGGAGCGGGGGGAGTTTCAGTGTTAGGAACTAGTAAGGAAGCTTTAAGTTTAGAGAGAGGACAATCTTAGGTTTAGGGAGCAGAAAGAGAGTTTTATGGTTAGAGAGTGAAAAGAGAATTTATATTTGGGGGATTGGAGTTTTAGTTTATAAAGTGATCAGGGATTTTAGGGTTGGGGTAGTGGAGTTTTAGGGTATGGAAGTGAAGACTCAGGTTAGGAAATAGATGGGAGTTTTAAGGTTAGAATTAGGTTAGAATTAGGGCTTTACTAGGGCTAAACAGTTTTTTATGGTCAGGTGTTGGGAGGGCTAAATAGTTAAGGATAATTGGACTATTTGGAGTTAGAACATCTGCCTCGTTTTTTTTTTTGAGAAAATGGCAGTAACAAACTGTGTTTTGAGCTACTACCATATGAGTGCTTGTAGCAGACCTAGGGAAATGGGGGGGGGGGGTTATGTTCAAATCTCGAAATACTGAAATACCAAATTTCAGTATCTAAACATGAGAATCACCAAAATCCTCTACAACAAAAGATTAAAAAAAGAATGTCACTATACTGAAAGTTCATAATACCAAATATTCAGTATGTAACATTCTGTTTTTAATGTATCCTCCACCATACAAATAGAAATACAAGCACAACCTTCCTCCCTACACCATCACAAACCAAAAGAATACGCACCAACAAAAACCTATTAATCTACATTTAAGCAGGGAGTCAAGCCCTCTTGCACCTCCATGTGGG